>NC_057799.1:269357283-269360023 GCF_018294505.1 Triticum aestivum | reverse complement strand
TGACCCAATAGTCGATTCAGTCGACTGAAGTGTAGCTAAATCGGAGCAGCATCGCAAGCAAGAGCAAGAGCGAGAGCAGCTGCGCGAGCAAGAGCAATAGCAAGAGCAGACCAGGCAGGGGACCGAGAGCAAGAGCAGAGCAGCAGCAGCTCCTACTAATGTGGACGTCGCCGCCGAGGGAGCGACGTCGTGGAGGAAGTGGCCGGCGACGCTGCCGTGGATGGAGCCGCGCCGTGTCGGCTCGGGACCGAGCGCTGGCAGCACCGTGAGATCGAATCAAGAAGAAAATGCGGCGATTAGTGTACAACCTCTTTGGTGGCGCCGATTAGGCCGCAGCTTCATCCGAGGAAACGGTGATGATGATGCTCTTCCGGTGGTGCAGGTGAAGACGGCGGTGTGGGAATGGAGGTGGCGCAAAAGACGAGGGGAACGTCGGGGCAGCTCCTTGGAGGTGGAGGACGGGGTGGCTGAACCGGTGGGACGATGAGATCGACGACGGATCCTCATCCGGTACGGTGGATGAGGGACGTCGAGGTGTTGCTGTGGACGACGTCGTCAGGGAAGAGGCTCCGGCTGGGTGGCGGACGGAGCAGGGTGTGGGGTTTCGTCGCGGGTTTTCGCAGCCTCGGTGTATGAATGGGTGGGCGGATGGGATGGCAGTGGGGAACCATGGCTTAGAGACGCGCTTGTCCGAAATGTGGGGTAAGTTACGAAAGTACCCCCACCGATTTGAGGCGGTTCTTTCAGTTCAGGGGTACCACGGGCATTTCGCGTGTCGGGATTTCATAGGAGGTGGGAGTTTTCACGCGCGTTGTAATTTCGGAATAGCAAGGCGCGGGTTGAGATGGAGGGAGTTGTCGGAGCACAACGAGACAAAGATATATCTTAAATATTTCGGGCTAACAAGGCGCGGGTTGAAATTTCTGGAGAAGGCTAACGTGTACTGTACCAAATCAATGCGCACTACAAATGTCATTCAAAACTTTGAATTCATGTTATGTTCAATTAAAATATTTCGCTACGTGTATAATGCATGCAACCTACTACTCAAATGAACGTTTTAGTGCATTCCAAACGTATATACTACCGCTTCAATATGAACTAAATTTGAATTCATTTCTCTATTTGAATAAGATCTACAGTAATGATTGTTGTGAAGTCAAAGCATTTGAATTCGTTTCTCTTTTTTAATAAGATCTACAATCATCATTATTGTCAAGTTAAACCATCGTTTGTGTATTATCTTCACAGCACACCACATGATTAGTCTCGAGTTACATATGAACTATGTGTACTATATGAACTCGAACTAGATTTTTTGAATCCACTTTATTTTGATTTCAAATCACATTACATTTCTAGCTCTAGCTAGATCTTCATAATCTAAACCATGTCTCATATGTATAATGTGTTTATCACATTATGTATGGTGCCCCGCCCCCTACGCCTACAAGTATTTAGATGTGAGTTGCAAACACCACACATTACCACAAATTCAAATAAAATGTGAGAATGTTTGATATATAGTATTGTTTAAATTGTTCGATATTTAGTTGTAAGCTGCAAATGCCACACATTATCACAAATTCAAATAAAATGTGAGATTGTTTGATGTATAGTATGGTTTAGATTGTTCGGCATTTAGCTGTGAGTTGCAAACGCCATGCATTATCACATTATGGTATAACATGTGCACAGCACGTGTATCACCGCTATATTCATGCATGCAATGTTTAAAACACTATGATCTCCTATTCAAATATATTAATCCGCTTTCATATCAAATTATGATCTTTGTTAGTCTCTTACACCCACACAATCCTCTAACCTTTGTAGCTACCACTAACTTTCTCTCGTGCATGCACACGCCCTCCTCGCCCTCCCCCTCCCTCGGCATTCTATCCACCGGGCACATTCATTTTTTGTTTAGGTCATTCTCCCAGAGTCTCCACAACTCCTTTCCGACACACACCGATCGATAAACCTCTCCAGCGATGCCTGCCTACAACATACACACACACCTTCAATCTCCTCCTTTATGTGTCCTTGCCTCGTGTCTCCCATACGGTCAGACACACGTGTAAACTCTCGCCCCTCTTTTCATGGATCTCACAACCGCACACTCCTCCCCCTATCTAGCTAGTAGTTGGGCCTCTCGCACCACCTCCTAGCTCCATTCTCTCTGTCTATCCGTCTCGCTGGGCCTTATTTGCCTCTAACAAATGGACGTACACCGACCGATCTCTCGCTATACATATAGGTAGCTAGGTCCTTATAACTCATTTTTACCCACACGTCAATCGATCTACCTCATTAGTTGTGTCTCTCCCTTCCTCCGACAAACAACAATTGATCTACCGATCTAGTTAGGTTTGCTTACCAAACACATGGTTCCCCTTCATCATCCATGGATGCGTCCCGACAGATCTATCACGCACAGGCACACACAGAAACACATCCCCACTCTTATTGATAACATTGCAGTTCCACCCTCAGTTTGTCTAGTAGGCCTCTCCCACCATCTTCGAGAAGCAACTCCATCACCCATCCAGCACTCTACCCCTCTCCCTCCCTCTCCCTCCCTCTCTCTCTCCTCTCTCTCTGTCCCATCATATTTCCCGTCCTTCAGTTATGTATGGATGTCGACCGATCTCCCTCAAGACATAGCTGGGTCTCTCCTTCTCAACACATATACGAGTCGTTCTACCTCTATAGTTAGGCCTCTGCCTACCCCTCCCCC
>NC_057799.1:269268180-269356740 GCF_018294505.1 Triticum aestivum | reverse complement strand
TGTCTCCTTGCCACACACAAACTTGACATGTGCCCTCTAACGTTCCGGTAGGCCAGTCGCCCTATATCTTTGACTTGCACACACACACACACACACACAATTTCGATGGCTCTCTTCATCGATCTCGCACCCACCCACTTGATCCTCTCTTCGACTCTATCGATAGCTATGACCGCTCCCTCTCTTCTCGTGGATTGCCCGACCCTCTATGTATGATATGGATAGGCCTCCATTTCACACACATTGCATGAAAAATTTTGTTTGAGATGCCATCGACACATATTCCCACAAATAATTCACGAAATCAACCCCCACCCCATCCCCACCCCAAAACAAAAAACACTCACGAACGCGGTTTGTATCTCTCTCACACACCCACGTAGATGGGGGACGTGCACGAAGAGAAGAGGTGCATGCACGGCGCACGTACTCCCGTCTCTTTCCCAACCACACCCGCGCGGGTACACGGTGGAGCTCATTTCTGTACGAAAAAGGCAGCCCACGTGGTAATTTGGCACGTGTACTGGTTGTCCACTTGGTGGAGGGAGGATCGTCTACCACGGGTGAACAAACAAATTGCGACTTGACGTGTTATGTTAAAAAAAGAGGCAAACCATATGGGGCCTACCTTAGAGGCAAGGCTCTATACACTGGAGTACTTTTGATGTATCCCGTCAACTCGCAGAACGAGGAGAAGCTTGCTTAGTACGCCGTCTCCCCCGCCCACGGGCGCGGTGGCTCGCAGGATGAGGTGAAGCTTGCTCCGCCTTACGCCCGCTCCCTCGCCCATGCGCGCGGTGGCTCGCAGGACGAGGAGAAAAATTTACTACTCCCTCCGTTTACTCCTCGTCCCTACTACCTTGGTTATAGAGATTATATCATATTGTTTGGAATATATATGTCCTTTAGTAGATTTCAATATGAACTACTAGTACATACTCCAAACACTGATGTATATAGACGTATTTTAGAGTGTAGATTCACTCATTTTGCTCCGTATGTAGCACTCTCCCTCGCTCATCGACCCTCGCCCACGTGGTGGACATGCAGCAATTCATTCGGTCTCATATAGCCAGAACGATATATACTGCACTACCATTATTGCTCGACTTCCTCAAGAGGCGAAGAGCCAATCACAAGGTTAATATTTTGGAGATGCCAAGTGCAAGGTTATAGGAGAACGAGTAGTAGGTGCCGCGTCATTTATAAATAAAGTTTGTTTTTCTTTAGTGGCACGTACGCAATATGATAGGTTCATATGGAGAGAAAAGGAAACCGCTCCACTATATACATAGTCAGGACGGGCTAGCCTACATGGTTGCTTGCTGGGGTTGCTCTCTCACACTCTCTCGCACAAAACGACTGTGGCCACATCTCTAACATCCCGGCGGATCACGTCCGCTTGGGGAAGGGGTGGATGCTTAGTGTAGATGCGGTGGCCGTCGCCGACGGTGAAAACCCACTGTCGGCAAGTCCCGATCAGGGGTCCCCGCCGTTCTCTCTCACAAAGCCGGTGAGGTTGCCTTCGTCCCTTGCTCACTGCCGCGACGTGGGCAGTTGCCGCCTCCCGCCGCCCTCCTCAAGGTTGAGCTACGTCCCTCAGGTACAACTCCCTTTACAGCCGGCTTGCACCACTGCTCTAGCTGCCCACATCACTCCCTGTGGATATTTCTCTACTTCTTTGCCCCGCACATACCTCTACTGGCTTCTACGTACTGTATTTGTGATGAGTTTATGTCTCATCAACTAGTCCCAGTAATCTTATTCTAATCACGCTTCTTCAATTTCTTTGCCACACGGATGCTCATCTCGATTTTGGTGAAACTGCACAAAATGATCCGATGGTCAAAAGGTTGCAAACTTCATTTATTAGGAAGCTCGAACGTTGCCAGCAAATTGAAGCCTGGTCAGGGTTCACGGTTCAAGGGGTAGGGACTGCATGGATCGTTTTTTTCTTTAGCTGACTCTGTTCCAAAATAAGTGTCAACTTTAGTAGTAGTACAACTTTGTACTAAAGTTTGCACAAAGTTGAGACACTTATTTTGGAACGGAGGGAGTACATATTTTCTATGATCTGTCAATCATTGAGATGCAATAGCATGCATGTTAGTCTCGTTTGTATTTGATGAAATGTTGCAACGGGCAACCTTGGATGCAAGATACATGTAACAGAAGCTGGAAGCTTCATAGCATCGTACAAATTTATCTCACTGATAAATTACAGTACGTACTATACTAGTACTTCATCCGTTCCTAAATATAAGTCTTTGTAGAGATTTCACCATGAACCACATGCGGATGTATATAGATGCATTTTAAGTGTAGATTCATTCATTTTGTTCCGTATGTAGTGGAATCTCTACAAAGACTTATCTACTAGTAATAGCTAGCCCCCACTACTAGGAATTCTCTATCCTCTCCTTGAGCCACATCATCAAAATTGATGTAGCCGTTAGATGAAGTAAATCAGTCCATAATAGCCGTCTGATCTAGACGTTGAGAGGCTCCGCACTAAGCCACATGCAAGCATGCAGAAATACCGTGGCACATGCATGTGAGTGGGTTTTAAATGAAATCAACATGTCTGCATGCAAGCATGCACCGGTAGCATGCATGTAAGTGAGCTTTTAAGTCCCATTAACATGTCAAAAAGAAAAATATAATCCCATTATGCACTAGGAGTTGGCTGATCTTTTTTCCTTACGTGGGATGATCTAAATGATGATGGGAGTTTATTTAGTTTGGCTGCCACATTTGTCATGCGGTTATAGAGTTTTTTTAGTTCTATGAAATCGATAATTTTGCGCAGAGAGATATACCGCTGTTCCGCGGCAACGCGCGGGGACTCATCTAGTAATATTTAGGAACGGAGGGAGTACTATGTAAAGAGTTAGGTGTCGCACGGTGATAGTGCGAGGTGGGCCATGCAATCACTGAGCCTGCGTGTTTTCACTGCTCTTGCACGCCTCCACTGTAAGAATGGAGAAAATTGTAATCTAGTAGTAGTACCTCCTTTCGCCGAAAGCGTCGGACATCCAGCAGTCCTACCACCTCAGTAATAAAGACCAATGAGCCGTCAAATCACATAGACCCAGCAGTAAGTTGGACGGACGAAGCAACCATCACTCTTGCGCCAGTGAGAGGTCGCGTCCGCTCTGCCCGGGCATGAATGCGGCACTGATTCTTTGGAGCGGCGCTGACCGTTTCGGGCGGGAAGCGCGCGCGGGCGATGGAGGGGCTTTGGGTGGGCCAGGCTGGTCAGGAGCGGGCGTGGCAGCTGTCCGCATGTCCCTACCGAACACGCCCTGAAACGAGAGGATGCACCGACTCTCGCGGCTAAAATCGTACACTACACAACATCTCTCTGTAGGAGTAGGTCGATCTGTCGCTCTCTCTAACACACACATGATGTTAAACACACACACACACACACACACACGCACGCACGCACGCACGCACCTTGGTCCCGTTGCACCTTCTGACGTGACTTATTACACCTGGACGGAGGGAGTAGTAAGTATATGAGATACGGTGGCACACTGACTTAAGTCGAATACAAGTGCCCAAAATTTGTGTGCATGTTATAATAAGGATTCACTTAAAATAGTACGTGAGCGAACAGAGGGATCAATTGGACAGTGTTCCCGAGCAGTAGCGAGATGTGTGAGGTAAGATACACCGCTGGCGCTTTTAGTTTTTCTTATTAATTTGTTTGTTTCACCCTCTGATTGGTGGGACCCAACATACTACATGGAGAGAGGTAAGGTGACTAAGGCTGCATTATTTCTGCACCACTGTGGATAGTCTTACCACCAAAGCCACATGACACGATTATGATTGAAATCCCAATGACTCCCACACACACAAAAAAACACGGCATGCTTGTCACACGAATGCAGGAATGTATAAAAGGTTATTTCCCTCTCGTTGAACATAACGGGAGGGTTGTGTAGCTGGTTAGCCTGTTCGCTCATCAAACTTGAGGTCTCGGGTTCGATAACTACACTTGAGCATAATTTGTGCCAGGAGGATTCTTTGACTGGTCAAAATGTTTTCTAGGGTTTGCACGCTTCACACTCTCTCTCCAGTATATATATACACGCTGGAGCCTCAGCGCTTGTAGTTGCTCTCTTCACACTCTCTCGCCCTCTCCCGCTGGAGCCTCAGCGCTTGTAGTTGCTCTCTTCACACTCTCTCGCCCTCTCCAGATCTAAACAAGACTTCGTTGGCCTCTCTCTCCCCTCACTGCTGCTCAAAGAGCCGGCAGGATCCGTCCGCCGGGAAGGGAAGGAGGCTTAACGCTGTCGCCGTCGGCGAGGGACTACCGGCGCAGCTGTTCACTTTCCACCCAGCGGCGGCGCGGGAGGGCCTCCGACCCCTTCTTCTTCGCCGCCGTCCCGTCGCCCACCGAACCACGCCCCAAGAACCTTAAGGTATAATTTACTTACTCCACATGCATTGCTCTAGCTGCATGTATACCATGAATCTAGGACGTGGTTCAAAGAGGAAAGGAGTGGGGGAAAGTAGTGGGAAAAGTTGTATATAGCATGAATCTAGGACGTGGTTCAAAGAGGAAATGAAGGGGGAAAGTTGTATAGCATGAATCTAGGACGTGGTTCAAAGAGGAAAGGAATGGGGGAAAGTAGTGGGGAAAGTTGTATCGCATAAATCTAGGACGTGGTTCAAAGAGGAAAGGAAGGGGCGAAAGTACTAGTTCAAAAAGGAAAGGAAGGGACAAGGCTGTAGAGTTTGAGCAGGACTAGATTTGCTGCGCTCACATAGGGAAAGGTGTCTAAAGATAACAAAACTGGGACCAACACAAATATGCTCCTTGGTTGTTTGTTCTTTGTTGCAACAGACTGTGCATGACCACAGTACATCGGTAGATGCACATGGTGCTGGTGCGTCCACTGTCCCGTGCAACTCATTAGCTGTTGTTAATCTAAGGCCCTGTTTGGTTAAAAACTCCCTAGTCCCTACCTGCTTGGTTCCAGGGACTAAACATGGACTAGAGGTTATTAAATGACATGCTAAAAGACCATGTTACCCCTAGTAATGAACTAATAGAGACAAGGTGCGATGCGTGGCAGGGGCAACTGTTGGAAAAAGTCCCAAAAAGACTCCCTCGGGGTCTTCTTTCTTTAGTCCCAAATGCCCACTTTTAGTCCCTAAAAGTCCCTCCTGTTTGGTTTAGATGGGACTGACACGGAGTTTTTTTAGTCCCTACACCAAAATGTCCCTGTAAACAAACACCCTCTAATAATGCCGCTGGAAAATTGATGCAATGCCACAGTTAAAAGCAAATTACATGTTTAACGAATTTTATTGTTAATATAATCTCTATGTTAATATTAATCAATGCCACCGTTTGAGAAATGCTACTGTCTTGCTTTCTTTCCCATTTAGATAAGGTAGATGCTTCTTTTTGTTGGCTTCTGTGTCATCCACCGTTATTGACCACTAATTGTTTCCTTTGCACCTCTGTGTAAACAGGGTTATCTACTTCACCTCGTTGCCATTGTGACCTTTTGTTGCACTGCACAAAACACTTTTGTTTTAAGAGTGTTTTGTGCAGTTCAACCAAAATGTCACACCGACAACGTTGCTTGATTGCTTGATCTTAGTGGAACTGCACAAGAGGAGATCTTACTTCCTATCCGTTAAGGCGAATTTGGTTCAGATCTTCTTCTTGTGAGTTGTTTGAATTCCGCATCATGAGAGGTCAGTACTAGCCTTCTTTCACATGATTCTGCAGTGTGCTTTCATATGTTGTGCTACTTGTACGATAATGTTGCTTGATTTTAGTGAACTGCACAAATGGAGACAAGACTTCCAATCTGTATGTGCACCGTAATATCCCATTGAGGTAAGATAAGGATATTTCACAACTGCTGGCCTGTATTTTGCCACTTTCATCAGAAAATTAAGTTTAGTACTATACTTGTGCTCCCTAATTGACATGCCAAATCTTACATTGAAGGCGAAGCTTGTCTGTTATTGAACCAAGTGATGAAGGGGAAGAACAAGCGGAAGAAAAACAAAAATCAACTCCCGGTGCTGTAATGAAGCACTGGAACTGTGATGACACAAGTAATGATATAGTTTTGCATCTTAATTTATTGCTATGGCTGGAACGAGCAATTGTTTTGCCACTGATTTGATGCCACTCTTAATGTAATATGTAATTATCTCTACTTGTGCAAACAGGGATCTTCTTTGAAGATACCATATATTTTAGTGGAACTGCACAAGAAGATGTTGGAAACATTAAACTAATCGAGGAGTATATAGTAAGCATGGCCACCACCGTAGATAGCAACAGATGGTTCCGGAGAAGTGCTTCATCTGTATGCTCTACACAATAAGCCTCCTGACAAAGGTTGGTACTCGCCCACTGATTTCATCCATATGATTGAGCTTTGTCATCTCTATTGGTGTTGTGCTACTGTTTAGATACTGTCATGAAAAAGTGGTATTGTCCTTGAGAAGTGCTTCATCTGTGCTGTTTTAAATATTTCCTTTCCTTTTTTTCGAGCAAACAGGGATGCTAGCATTTAGTAGTCCTCTTGTCTTTGCACAACAGGATCATCTTCCTCTGAAGAAGAATATGGAGTACGTGAAGTGACTAGTTCCGATTATGCCAGGATGAAGAAGCCCTGTCTATCTTCTCATCAGAAGGAGCAGTTGAAGGATGGTTACATTACTCCCCACAAGACCAAACTAACTTCAGCTCAGAAGGACTGACAAATCTCCATTTTTTTGCTGTGATGCGCGAGTACAATGTTGTTCTAGGATTCTTTCTGGTGAGTTCCATTTTTCTAAAAGTGTGCTCTACATGGACCATGTATGTGCCTGTTGAAACTGTCAATTCATAGTACAGTTTGCTTTATACTAATCACTTTTTTGTATTTGTGCAAACAGGGGTGCTCAGCTTGATTTCAATGGGAACTGCACAAAATGTTCATGAATACATCGAATCATTCATTTCCACCACAAGAAAGGAGGTGCCGATAAGTTCAAGGCGTTGCAACATATAAGGGCGAAATCATACAAGCTACGCGCGAATTTGGTTGATTTTGGTGGAACTGCACAAAAAGAACAGCTGGTTTATTTAGCACGAGGTGCCATGTCAATGTCCGAACTGATGGCAAACCCTGCCCATTCCACAATCGTAGGCATTTGATATTTTGGAATGGGACAACCTTGTCAAATTTTGCTCATTGATTTTAGCAAGACATGCGTTTGATATTTTCGAATGGGACGCCCTTTGCTGTCAGCAGCGTCGATCAATTTTTTCTTTATTCTTTAGTTGTGAAGTAAATATTGCCTCTGACATGTGAGTCGCTGAGATGCATAATCATCGATTGTTTTGAATGTTCTCTATGAATTGCCAGGCCTGTGTGTTTGATTGCAATGTACAGAAACGCTAAAAAGCTGCTCAAACTCTTTGTACTCCTTCTGTTCCTTTTTACTTCGCACATTGTGAAAGTGCATACTTTTTTGTATAAGATTGGTCAAAGTAGAGATACTTTGACTGCAGACAAAACTTGTATGCACGACTAGAAAGGACCGGAGGGAGTACATGTGAAACTGCTGCAAACGAGGTGATCACCCTGGGAATAATGCTAGTACGTATTGTTTTGCATGTTCATCCAATGCCAGTGATACAGGAATTCGAACTAATCGAAATAAATTCATTCATACACGGTCGGATTTCATATAAACATGCCGGATTTCATTACATTTCATACATTCTTCAACTAAAAAGGGGTGCGCTGGAGGTATAATTAATTAACCGAAGCTACCCACCTGTGTCCCGCTGAGCCGAACAGAAGCTTCAGTGACTTAACTGCAGGTGCAGTTGCGTAACTGACATGTGGCCTGTTGGGCCCACGTGTCAGTCAGCCAACTGCACCAGCAGTTAAGTAGAAGCAGCGTTCTTCTCCAGCGCAGCTCTCCGACTCCACGTCGCCGCCAAGAAGCTAACCGGCCGTCAATGGTCAACCCGCCTAGCTTGGCTTCAACCGGAGGGTAGCAGCGGTGGCCTTACTTGGACCCGAGCGGCGGCGACCTACCGTGTTCTACTCTTCCTCGTTTTCTGTGTGGCGCGGCCTCGTTGGCAGCGGGGCGGGGCCTCGGCGGAGCCGGCGATGTCCTCTGTCTCGTTGCCGGCGGGCGGCGCCTCAGCGGAGCGGTGGAAATCCTCCCCCACGTTGCCGGCAGGGTGGGGCCTCGGCTGAGCCGGCGATGTCCTCTGCCTCGTTGTTGGCGGGGCGGGGCCTCGGCGGAGCCGGCGGTGTCCTCTGCCTCGTTGTTGGCGCCGCGGGGCCTCGGCGGAGCAGGGCCTCGTCGACGCCAGCGGAGCGGGGACTCGTCGGAGCCGGCATTGTCCTCTGCCTCGTCCTCGGTCTCGCCAAACAGCGCCTCGCCCGCTTCATCGCCCTCTTTGCTAGCCTCTTTGTAGGCGGCCGCAGCCTCCGCCACCCGCATGCGGTACCGCCAGCGCTCGAGGCGGCCCTTGCGGGCGGAGCGGTACGAGTCGAGCAGCGCCTCCTGCTCCGCCCGCTCCGCGGCGATCTGCTCCTCCGCCTGCAGGTGCTCCTGGAGGAGATGGTGGTTGTAGGCGGCGTCGGCCTGCGCCTCCCGGAACTGCTCCTCACGCATCTGCCTCACCCTGTCCATATATTGGGCACGGGCCTCGCCGATGGTCATGGTGCAATGCACCGGCGAGGATGGCGCGGAGGAGGGGGTTGGCGCCGGATCGTCGACTACCATGTTCTCCATTGGGACGTCGTCGTCCTCCGGCTGCCTGCCGGCCAGCCGGTCGGCAGCAATGGCTGCCATCTCCTTGTGGTCCGTCGTCCGCCCGTCCCGAAGAGCGCTGGAGCGCGAGGAAGCCATGGTGGGCAGTAGTGGTGTGGACAGGAGAAAGGGAACGGATGCGGATGACTGCGGCTATGGCCGGCGCAGCAGTTTATATAGCAATGGTGGGCGGGCGGAGGGACGGACGTGTGGCGCCGGAGTAGCCGCCTCGGCAACCGCGTATCATTAATGTGGGCGGCAGATGGACGGACGGACGGCACTTGTGTCGTTTGAAGGCGGAGCAATCGCCTGCACCGGGAAGCGGGGCGGGCGGCGCTGACTGTTTCGGGCGGAAAGCGCGCGCGGGCGAGGAGATGACTTTACTTGGAGAGGATGACAATGGGGACCCACCAGGTCCATAGCCTCACGTACGCAAGTGCCTCCTTATTATATATATATATATATATATAACTATAATTTATTTTGCTTCCTCCTGGTTTCCTGACATCACGGTCCCACACCATTGTCAACCTATGTAGTAGTCAATAAACGAGAGAATTGCACAAGAAGCGGCCGACAACTGGGACCAAGCAGCTCGAGCAGTATTTGTGTTTTTGAGGTGTGAGCACTGCAGAGTTTTTCGATGTTTAGCCCAGATATTAATTTTTCTCCTCTGAACAACAACGAAAACATCGCTGCAGGTATTAACTGGGCGGGCTGTGGCCCGTCTAGCCCAGGCCAGATATCCAGCCCAGATATTAATTTTTTTCAAGCTGAAAATGGCTAGCCCAGCTATACTTTTTTTAGGAATACCCAGGCAAGGTCAAGTTGTTATTCTCCGCCCCGCTGGGCTGCAAATCTTTCCTAGGAGGGATGCATTAGGCTTAACAAGAAAATGGGCTTTAAGAAATAATAAATGGGATGTAATTATAAAAACTGGGCAGTAACTATAAAAAATGCACCAAACACGTGATTACTTTATAAAATATTATTTTTGGATATTGAAAATTTTAATTTCATTAATTGTTGCGAGCGCAATGTTTCGTTGGATTTTTACGTAATATAAATTTATATTGAAATTGTATTTAATCTGACTAGAAATTTCGGGATAAAAATATTTCGGATCCCATCAAAATGTGGGAAATTTTATTGAATTCTGTTTTGAACGGTTGGTTGAAATGGGCTGTACTTTTAACAAACTGTAAATGGGCTGTAGTAAATTCCATTAGAATTCAAAAATGGGCTACACATTCTTACAAATCTCAAATGGGCTATAAGTTCTCTGCCACACACTTCTGGCCTTACTAAGTTGACGCGTCCCCTAAAAAAACAGAGTTGACGCGTATGCAAGGCTTTGTCAACTTATAGTCAACACACGGTTCTAGCAGCAGTGGCCGTTGGATGTCCATCCAACGGATGCCGTGCTTCTTCTTCAATCTCGGATATTCTAGCTTCACCCGCCCAAAAAATGATTCCTCCCCCTGACATCTGGGGCGCACCGTTTCGGAAGCTGACCTGTGGGCCTACTAAGTTGACGTACCAAGGGCTTTGTCAACTTAGTCAATATAAACGATTCTAGCTGCAGTGACCGTACGATGTCCATCCAACGGCCGTCGTGCTTCTTCAACCTCTGGTCTTCTTGCTCCAGCCGCCCAAAGCAGCGCCGGTCGTGCCGCCTGCTCCTGCCTCCCGTGGCCGGCTGTGCTGCCGCGGAGGCCTCACCGCCCCCTACTACTCCTACCGCTGGCCAGGCCATCCCTCCACTCACCCACACCCCCTGTTATTCTGCGGCAACGGCAGCGCAGCCGAACCAGTGAACCCTCGTACTCCTCTCTGCGTGTGCATCCACTGTCGCGTCTTCCCCGGCTCCGCGTCGTCCCCTTCCTAGGCCTCGCCGTCGTCCACCGCCCTGGTGCTCTCGGCGCGGCGTGGTCAACGTGGTCAAGGAACGACTTCCATCGGACGTGGACTGTACGTGGAGAGGCTGACAGCTGGGTCCACGGTAGCCGCAAGGAAGTGCCTCCTTCTTACGCGCAAAATAATTATTCCTCCACCTGACAGCGGGGACACATCGAACGGGCCACCGTATTTCGCAAAAAAATGATTCGCCCCTGACTGCTGGGACCCACGAGCTACATCTTCGCACGCAAGGAAGTGCGTCCGAAAAAAAACGATTCGCCCCCCTGACTGCTGGGACCCACCAGCTACATCTTCGCACGCAAGGAAGTGCGTCCGAAAAAAATGATTCGCCCCCCGACTGCTGGGACCCACCAGCTACACCTTCGCACGCAAGGAAGTGCGTCCGGGCAAAAAAAACGATTCGCCCCCCTGACTGCTGGGACCCAGCAGCTACACCTTCGCACGCAAGGAAGTGCGTCCGGGCAAAAAAAAACAAAACGATTCGCCCCCCTGACTGCTGGGACCCACCAGCTACATCTTCGCAGGCAAGGAAGTGCCTGACAGTCGGGACCCACCTGGTCGAAGCGTACGTAGCGTTGTCATTCTGGTCGCGAACGTGTACGTACATACTGGTCGATGTAGAGGCGCGCACGTGTCGTTGTAGAGGCGCGCACGTGTCGTAGTAGAGGCGCGCACCTAGCATGTACACGTACGTACAGCGGCCAGGGTGCAAGAAAGAAAGTACGGCCACGTATGTGTACATACGGGCAGGGTCTCGAACGCCTACTCGCGCATACGTACGGCCAGGGCTCGTGTACATGGCTGGGTCGGAACGGAGAAACAACGTCGTCGTCGTGTTCATGGGGAGGCAATGGAATGCGTCGTGTTCATGGGGAGGCAACGGAATGCGTCGTGTTCATGGGGAGGCAACGGAATGCGTCGTGTTCATGGGGAGGCAACGGAATGCGTCGTGTTCATCGGAAGGCAACGGAATGCGTCGTGTTCATCGGGAGGTAACGGAACACGTGGGAGCCAACCGGCTAGGTCGGAACGGAATGCGTGGTCGTGTTCATCGGGAGGTCTTGGACGGAACAGGCGATGGAAATAAGGCCTGGCGTACCGCACGGAGGAAATGGACCTCCTACATTTGGAACGGGGTCCTGTTGATCGGGAGGGGTGTGGCGTACCGCAAAACGGAGGAAACGGACCTCCTACGGTCGAAACGGGGGTCCTGTTGATCGGGAGGGGTGTGGCGTACCCCAAAACGGACGAAACGGACCTCCTACGGTCGAAACAGGGATCCTTTTGATCGGGAGGGGTGTGGCGTACCGCAAAACGGACGAAACGGACCTCCTACGGTCGAAACGGGGGTCCTGTTGATCGGGAGGGGTGTGGCGTACCACAAAACGGACGAAACGGACCTCCTACGGTCGAAACGGGGGTCCTGTTCATCGGGAGGGGTGTGGCGTACCGTAAAACGGGACTCCACGGGATACTGTTCATCTCCACCGTCGACGTCCTCCAGCCTTCCACGGGCTACCGTCGACCTCCTCCAGCCTCCATGGCCTCCTGTTCATCCAGCCTCCACCGCCCGCTACTCCACCGGCTACTGTTCAACCACCCCTCCACGGGCACCCCTCCACCGTCTACTGTTCATCCAACCCTCCACACCACGGGGTCCTGTTCAACCACCCCTCCAAGGGCACCCCTCCAACGTCTACTGTTCATCCAGCCCTCCACCACACCACGGGGTCCTGTTCATCCAGAGGCAACGCCACCGCTCACTGTTCATCCAACCCCCCCCCCCCCCCCCCGCAACGCTCACTGTTCATCCAATCGATCAGCTTCAGTTAGCAGCAGTAGCGAAGGAATCGCTCGATCGGGTTCAGTTAACAGCCATCGATCGATCGCTCGGGTTCAGTAACGCGTAGCCTGCCGTGCAATCGCTCGGGTTCAGTTAGAGCCCAACGCCTCGCTCGGGTTCAGTTAGAGCCAACGCCTCGCACACACGCGCGTACGTGTACGAGAGAAACGCGCATCGCTCGGCCCCCGACCTCCCACCGTAACCGGGAACTCCCCGAAATTTTCCTCCCCCTCGCTTCTACCACGGTTTTTTCCGTCATGGACGGCCCAAAGATTGTCATGCAGCTGCGTCTCCGGCCCGCCCAGGACGAAAAGCCCATTTTCTGTCATGATTTTTTGTCATAGAAGTAGGAGCCCACCACATCTATGATGATACCGGGTTTTGTCACAATTATCGTCATAGAAGTGTCATATGTATGACAGAAAAAAATTTCGTTCGGCCCAAAATGTCACGGATGTGTCTTTTTTTTGTAGTGCATGTAAGCATATCAATCGAGCACAAGCAAATATATCACCGGGACAAGCATGTAAATGTGAGGTAGTGACGCAAATATGTGTAACAAGAGAGTAAGCATCTACCTCAAAGTCATAGCAAGCATGGGCAAAGCGGTCAATGAAAGGTCTATGGTAGGCATAAGAAGCATTCACAACACCAAATAAAATGAAGTGTCTAAACACATGGATCAAGTGCAAGACAATCCAAGCATAATGTGCATGGGGTGTAGTGAATATCGTGTGGCACTCAATACAATGGAAAGAGCAATTGTTCATCATGTGTGAGGCAATCAAGGCAAGCATGTAGCAATCAAGGGGACATGGAATATGTGAAGTGATGACATTGTTGCAACCAAAAATATGAGAGGAGCAAGTAATCTAAGAATTGGATGCAACACACAAGGCATATATTTCATGATGCATGGAACAATGAAAATGACAAGTCGAAGCAAGATCTCTAACATGTGTGCAATCAAGTAGTCCAAGATGAGCAATAAGTCTCATGGTGCAAGCAACACAAGTAGTATGATCCGCAATATCCATGCTCAAGAAAGATGTCACCTTAAAGGTGTGTCCTTGTGTATTCTTCAAAAGGCCGAAGTGGTAGGAAAGGTGGTGTAGAAGTGAGTCGTGGTCGAATGTATGAGGCTCGCTCTCAAGAGCTTGAATGGTCAACTCACGTGAAGCGGAAGTCGACACAAAGTCCAACTATCCTACACATGCACAAAAGAAAGCAAAGCATGTATGCGCATGGTAGATAAACACATCATCCATCATGATGGTTCTCTTCTCTTGCACATAACCATTAGAAGCACAAGTGC
Source organism: Triticum aestivum (assembly GCF_018294505.1). Lineage (NCBI taxonomy): Eukaryota > Viridiplantae > Streptophyta > Magnoliopsida > Poales > Poaceae > Triticum > Triticum aestivum. The sequence goes on along the minus strand of NC_057799.1, from coordinate 269,342,860 downwards.
ATGAATAATATGATGCAACAATGGCTATATTCATGGCACTAGGTATGTGATGCAAAGTGGTAAGACAAGCATGCTTCACAAGGAATATGTCAAAATTTTGAAATATATATGAGAATGCTATGGGGGCAATCTCATTAGCAAGACTAAAGGCATAGTTGCACTCAATACCTGGAAAATCATCTAGCATGAGAGAGGCAACATATGGAGAGATATGACAAGAAGCAATTGCAATCATGTGCAAATCATGGAAATGGTTGTCGTCAACCGCATGAAATGAGCAAGTATGAATCATTGGTGATGCAACATAAGCAATCGTATTAATCAAGTCATGCAAGCTAGTAGTGTGAAGATGCAACATATTAGAGGAAATCATGGCAATCATGTCATGTGAGCTAATAATAGGCATAGGCAATGCACGTGACATATCGCAAGCACAAACACAAAGCAAGATCATAGTATCATTATAGGAATGGGTCATAGGATGAACATGGCAATAACAAGCAATATCTCCACCAAGCTTGCAAATACACATACAAGTACTAGAATCTATCATCATGTGTAATGCAAAGCATGGGTCACAAATGCATGGCAAAGGCATAGGAATGGGCATATCATGCAAAGTGAACATGGCAAGATGGGCATAGAATATATATTGGACAACAACCCATAGCCAAGTGAGGGCCATGTAGAAGAAATGCGCGAAGTCCTTGCGCGAAGAGAGCGATGGGAAAGACAATCCATGGGATCCCAAGTCATCATTGCTCTCTAGAGCTCATTTTGTCAACTCGTGGGATTGTGAGGTTGACAAGTATTCATGGGTACTTACACAACGAATAAACAAACGAAAGAAATTGTGTGTGTGGTAAATGTACACATCATCCAACTTGATGTGTATGTGTACGTGTGAGTTAGTACAAGATAAGCATCGCTCAAAGAAATTTGATGCATGGTAAACAACATGTCATCCATCATGAAAGAATAGTTATTGTGTATAACATGATGGGGACACAAATTGAGAATGCAAGTATATGGCACATCAATAGCATGTTTATTCATAGGAAGCATATTGTGCACACAAGTATTGGGATCATGCAATGGATGGGATTGATCAAAATCTCCTAACATGTATGAGGAAACTATGGGGGTCTCCTCATGAGCAATATTGGAAACATCATATGGAGAATATGGGAAACATCCAAAACAACGCATATCCGGAGCTAGGTGGTCATGGCATGGCATATGAGATAAATGATGCAATGGGAGCATATCAAGATCATCACAAGAAAAACAAATGCCAATAACCATGGGCTTGTCATCTATGCCATATGTGCAAATTGTTTTAATTTTAATGGCATATGCATAGTCACTACAATGAGATTGTAAATATGACATATGATTGATCTCATGCATAGCATATGAAAAGTCAAGCGGATTGTCAAACATGATGTGACCTAGAGAATTGTCACAAGAAATCCTATGTAACATGGCATCACAAATAATGGACTCCACATGGCAATCATGAAACTCATCATAAATGGGTAAGAAATCATCACATAAGGAGGTCGCACTAGCATGAAGCAAGGAAATAGGTTGATCAACATCATGCAAGCAATCAATGTCAAGAATGTCCACTAGTGGGACTAGAGCATCACCTTCATCTATGTTACCTTGTTAATTCCACTCAAGTGGTGTAGGTGAGGTGGGAAGGACCAAATGGTGGTCATCTTCATCTTGATGGAACCATGTGGGGGTGCATCATATTCCACCATGGCCATCGTCTTGTCCAAAGGTAGGACGAAGTCATCAAGAATCGGCGCGTCATCATATATGGGACCTATCATCAAATGAGAAGACACAATAGAGGTAGAGGTTAAGTCGTTAGAAATCATAGTGGCCTCACATGCCCTATCAACTATCACACTCTCTCTATGTGGTGGTTAACTCACTCCCTCAAGGTAGGTGCACTCAATCTCACGGATGGTGGAGTCACTCATCTCAGTCAAGTGGTGGGGGTTGTGGCTCTCCTCACATGGGAATTGTGGCAACTCATCATATATGGGGCTAGTGGTGAAGTCACTCTCACTCTCGATATGGTGGCACAAGTCACTCAAGTCATCGTACGTCGCCATGGTCGAAGGGAAAATCCCATCCTCAACCATCTCGTCATCGTTGACATGGATGAAGGCCGAAGATGGCACATCATCACTTTCGCCTCCTAAGATGGAAGCATCATCCTTGCTCGTCACCATGTCACTCGCCTCCAACGCATGTTCCTTGATTGGCTCCATAGTCGTAGTCGTCGCCACACCATCTTGAAAAGGAGTCAAAGTAGACTCGGCACCATCAATGCCACAAAGAGGGATGGCGGTGAAGTCGAACTTGGGAGCATTGTCTTGGAGCTCGTCGGGCTTGGACATCATGGTGGTACTAGCCTCATGCTCGTTCTCATGGAGCTTGGTCGTCGTGAAGTGAGCTTGGGGTGGAGAAGCCTTGGCCTTCATGAGTTCGTGTTCCTCCTTGAGAGCACCAATGTAGTTGTCGTCGAGGGATTTGTAGTTCTCGGGGAAGATCGTCTTGGAGATGTCGTTGTGCAATCCCATCATGAAGTGGAACTTCATTGAAATGGGGTCGTCCACGCCAGCTCATCGCAAGGCATGCTTCATATCCTTGAAGTACTCGTCGATGGACTTGGATCCTTTGGGTGGTGTTCTCCAATTGGCGTAGAAGTTGTTCCGTGTAGGTTGGAGGCACAAACTCTCACCGCATAGCTCTCTTCGTCTTGGGCCAACTCATGTCATAGGTCTCCGAAGGTGTGTGAAGCCACCATGTGGACGCGTAGTCGTGGAAGTTCCTTGTGGCGCACTTCACTTGATCTTCGGGAGGAACTTGATGTAGCTTGAGGTAGTCGTCCATCAAATGCTCCCACTCGAGATACTCCTCGGGTTCTAGAGTCCCATAGAAAGGAATCTCATGGTCGGTGTCGAGGTCATAGTAGCTCGTGGAAGTCGCAGACTTGAGCTTGGGGAGCTTCTCTTGAGCGTAGTCTTGAGGTGCTTGTTGGCGAAAATGCCGTATATCCGAGGGTGAAGATGCCTTGAAGTCGCTTGGCGAAGATGCCAAGGGAGATGGTGAAGTCGTTGAGCAGTTGTTGGTGTTGAGCTCTTGACCTTCACATTCATGGTGGTGATGGTGTCGATGCCGACGTGACCTTGCCGGAGATGGTAGCTTGGAAAGCATGTGTACTTGAGCGTCTTCTCGAAGATTAGGAAGATCGCTTGTAGGACTTGATGAGGGCTTTGATCTCCTCCATTTGAACTTGCATCTTGGCATCGGTGGAGTTTTTCTTGGCATCGAACTCGTCGTTGTACCAAAGGTGAAATGTCTTGCCTATCCATCACAAGACTAGAGCAAATGTGAGTGGGAGAAAGAGAAGAACTAGACCAAATGTACCTTAACCAATGTTGAAGATGCATCAATGATCACTCAATAATGTAACAAGGAAATAGCACAATTGGTACCGGATCTTGTCAACTCTCACACCTACACAAGTAAAGCTTATGGTGGAGCTCGGTGAGGATAGTGGCACAAAAACTTAATGCAAAATGTTAGCAAGAGCCAATAATGTTGAAAGAGATTCACAAATTTGCAAGTGAAACAAGTAGACCAATAGCAAATGAATGGCACACGGAAACACACACGCGGATAGATAAATGGGATCATGCAACCATGGAATGAGCACAAAATGTGGAATCCACGAAAAACGCTCGTGTTGCACAACTCAAGAGAGACGCTAGCACGATTGCTCAATAGGCGGATACGACACTTGTGCACAACCTATAAGATGCAAAATGGATAAACTTTCTAACCCAAGTATGCCATCTATGTATGGTTCCCAGTGTTCCTCTCAAGATGATCCAAGATGATCGGATATGACAATCTTATGCAATGTGGTGTGATGCTATGGCTATTGCTTACAAGCTCTTTGTTCACTCTTTTTCTTTGCTTAAGAGCTTATTCTTTTTTCTTTTTTTGTATGGCCACGATGCACAAACCAAGATAGCAAATGTGTATATGCGGGAACAATCTTGTGACACAAGAGATGATATGATATGAAGATACCAATATGATATGGTATGTATGCAATGGGACGTGTAGATCGATGATCACTAATGTGCACAAGTAACGTTGCCGGCAATACTCAAAGGCTAGTCTCGATAGGCAAGTGACGCAAAATGGGCTAGGGGTTATCAATGCAATTGCAAGGGGAATATACAATGGCGTCGTCGAGGTTACCGTCAATGATTTGTCATGTGTAAGCAAGGACGAATAATGATGAAGTGGTCAATGTCGATGACGACCTCGTGGAGATGATGAGTGGCGGTGTCGTTGATTTTGAATGGTCCCTAATTATCTGAAACACCTTAGGAAACGGAAAACCACGAACTCAAAATCTCAAAGGTCAAATGTCAAAATGGTGGTAGCGGAAAAGCAGTGGTGGTTGCGGAAGTGTTGGTGGAAACCCGGTCAAAATGGGTTATGGTGGTGGAAGGGTATGATGGGCTATACATGGTGTCGGAGTTGAAAGCACGGTCCCTAAGTAGCCTAAACACCTTAGGAGACACAAGCCACAACTCAAACAAGCTCAAACAAAATTGGGTTAAGTTGGGGTGGTGGAAGTGTATGGTGGGTAAGCCTATGCGGAAGTTATGGTGGTAGTTGATGAAGAAGCAATCGTCCCTAGGTAGCCTAAACACCTTAGGAGACTCGAATCATAACTCAAACAACCACAAATGCGATGGGGAACAAAATGGGTTAGGTTGTGGAAGTCGGTGGTGGTTATGCGGATGATATGGTGGAAGCCCTAGGCAAAGATGCCAAAGTACCAAAAATTTGCTGGAGTCAAATGGTTTTGGAAGTATTTTTGTGGGATGGGGGATTCCAATAGCTTAAAGAACGTCAAAATCGGACTCCGGATGAATTAATTATGCATGAAACGGTGAAACAACGAAGGCTAAATTCCCAGGGGTCGGACATCCGGGGTCGGGGCCGGATATCCGGGGGCTGTCTATCCACAGAGCACTAATTTTGCGTTCTAGGTGCCAGATGTTCGGCCGGGGACCCGGATGTTCGGCCCGATGGCCCGGATGTCCGGCCCAACGATTCCAGATCTTCTTTGGGGCGGAAATTTTTGAATTGGAGGTGGAAATTGATGATTTCAAGGGCAAAATTGGAGAGATTTCGTGGATGGAAAGTGGGGAAACTTGGGGATATGCTAGATCCACTTGAAACCAATCAAATCCATGGATCAAATCCAACAAAACATCATCAAACCAACAAATCACAAAAAAATTGGGGCTATTTTTGGTGGGGATTTTCGAAATTGGGGAGGAACACAACAAAATCAAGCTAGAAAACAGGGGGTAGGGGCTCCAAATTCATGATCAATGTGGCTCATGATACCAAGATGATGTAGGGTGGAACCATAGATGCCCGATCTTTCACGATTGGAGGGCATCCTACAAAGAACACGAAGAACACGAGGGGAAACGCGTGGGAAATCACGAGGGGAAACTAGAGGAAACACTCAAATAGACAAGAAGCGATCACACATGTGCTAGATCCTTGAAACACACAGAGATACATGATCCGAATCCAACAAAGGACGATACATAGGGTAACTAGTTCATCTCCATGAGGATGTCTTGAATCCACGAGGGGATCTTCCCGTGAGGGGTCTTGAATCCAAGGTGGATCTTCTCCGTAGAGGCTGAGGTCTCTCTCGTGGAGTATATCCGTATGGATGAGCAAAGCACTATCTCTAAATGAGCTAATCCTTTGCTAACCCTAACTAGGAGGTGGAGTTGGAGTATATATAGTCTAAGCCACGAAGGGGTAAGTGAGGAGGGGATACATGGGCCTCGGGCCCTGTCCATGCGAGCAGGCAGGCGCCGGATGTCCGGGCTGGGGGCCGGATGTCCGGCTATTCATGAGATGCCGGATGTCCGGGGCACTGGCCGGATGTCCGGCCTGGCGGTGGCCGAATCTGTTCTTCTCTGGATAGGCGTCGCTGGATTTCCGAGATTGGTCGCCGGATGTCTGGGCGTTGCTGCGGCGCCGGATGTCCGGGCTGGCGCTGGATGTCCGGCCGCTGAAGCTCTTGGCCTTCTGTTGGTGCAGCTCCTGGGCGGCTGCACAGGCGCCGGATGTCCGGCCCTTGGCCCGGATGTCCGGCCCTTGGCCCGGATGTCCGGCCGCTGTAGCGTCAGCAGCGCCGTCTTCTTCTGTCGTCGCTTCCAGGCTTCCCTCGCGGATGGTGTAGTTGTTCCTTGGCGCTTGCACTCCTCCTCAACATCCGTGAAGCTCCGACAATACCTATGCATGCACACGGGAGAAGTGTCAATTAGTATACCATCCTCGAAGGGGTCGAGTGAGCACGTGTAAAGGATATGATTCACCTTTGTGTATGTGAAGTAGAGGTTGCACATGTCACTTGCCAAACGGACTCCTGACATGGTGATGTCCATAGGATGCTCCACCTCACCTCATCAAGTCCTACAAGCGATCTTCCTCATCTTCGAGAAGACACTCAAGTATACAGGCTTCCAAGCTACCATCTCAGGCAAGGTCACACCAGCATCGACACCATCACCACCACGAACGTGAAGGTCAAGAGCTTAACACTAACAACCGCTCAACGACTTCACCATCTCCCTTGGCATCTTCACCAAGCGACTTCAAGGCATCTTCGCCTTCGGGTATACGGCATCTTCGCCAACAAGCACCTCAAGAATACGCTCTAGAGAAGCTCCACAAGCTCAAGTCCGCGACTTCCACGAGCTACTATGACCTCAACACCGACCATGAGATTCCTTTCTATGGGACTCTAGAACACGAGGAGTATCTCGAGTGGGAGCGTTTGATGGACGACTACCTCAAGCTACATCAAGTTCCTCCCGAAGATCAGGTGAAGTGCGCCACAAGGAACTTCCACGACTACGCGTCCACATGGTGGCTTCACACACCTTCGGAGACCTACGACATGAGTTGGCCCAAGACGAACAGAGCTATGCGGCGAGAGTTCGTGCCTCCAACCTACACGGAACAACTTCTACGCCAATTGGAGAACACCACCCGAGGATCCAAGTACGTCGACGAGTACTTCAAGGAGATGAAGCATGCCTTGTGACGAGCCGGCGTGGACGACCCCATTTCAATGAAGTTCCACTTCATGATGGGATTGCACAATGACATCCCCAAGACGATCTTCCTCGAGAATTGCAAATCCCTCGACGACAACTACATTGGTGCTCTCAAGGCGGAACAAGAACTCATGAAGGCCAAGGCTTCTCCACCCCAAGCTCACTTCGCGACGACCAAGCTCCATGAGAACGAGCATGAGGCTAGTACCACCATGATGTCCAAGCCCGACGAGCTCCAAGACAATGCTCCCAAGTTCGACTTCACCGCCATCCCTCTTTGTGGCATTGATGGTGCCGAGTCTACTTTGACTCTTTTTCAAGACGGTGTGGCGACGACTACGACTATGGAGCCAATCAAGGAACATGCTTTTGAGGTGAGCGACATGGTGACGAGCAAGGATGATGCTTCCATCTTAGGAGGCGAGAGTGATGATGTGCCATCTTCGGCCTTCATCCATGGCGACGATGACGAGATGGTTGAGCATGGGATTTTCCCTTCGACCACGGCGACGTATGATGACTTGAGTGACTTGTGCCACCATATATAGAGTGAGAGTGACTTCACCACTAGCCCCATATATGATGAGTTGCCACAATTCCCATGTGAGGAGAGCCACAACCCCCACCACTTGAGTGACGTGAGTGACTCCACCATCCGTGAATTGAGTGCACCTACCTTGAGGGGTGAGTGAACCACCACATAGAGAGAGTGTGATAGTTGATAGGGCATGTGAGGCCATTATGATTTCTAACGACTTAACATCTACCTCTATTGTGTCTTCTCATTTGGTTCTAGATCCCATATATGATGACGCGCCGATTCTTGATGACTTCGTCCTACCTTTGGACAAGACGATGGCCATGGTGGAATATGATGCACCCCCCACATGGTTCCATCAAGATGAAGATGACCACCATTTGGTCTTTCCCACCTCACCTACACCACTTGAGTGGAATTAACAAGGTAACATAGGTGAAGGTGATGCTCTAGTCCCACTAGTGGACAATCTTGACATTGATTGCTTGCATGATGTTGATCAACCTATTTCCATGCTTCATGCTGGTGCGACCTCCTTATGTCATGATTTCTTACCCATTTATGATGAGTTTCATGATTGCCATGTGGAGTCTATTAGTTGTGATGCCACGTTACATAGGATTTCTTGTGACAATTCTCTAGGTCACATCATGTTTGACAATCCGCTTGACTTGTCATATGCTATGCATGAGATCAATCATATGTCATATTTACAATCTCATCGTAGTGACTATGCATATGCCATGAAAATTAAACCAATTTGCACATATGGCATACATGAAAAGCCCATGGTTATTGGCATTTTTTCTCTTGTGATGATATTGATATGCTCCCTTTGCATCATTTATCTCATATGCCATGCCATGACCACCTAGCTTCGGATATGCATTGTTTTGGATGTTGTCCATTTTCTCCATATGATGTTTCCATTATTGCTCATGAGGAGACCCCCGTAGTTTCCTCATACATGTTCGGAAATTTTGTTCAATCCCATCCATTGCATGATCCCAATACTTGTGTGCACAATATGCTTCCCATGAACAAACATGCTATTAATGGGCCATATACTTGCATTCTTAATTTGTGTCCCCATCATGTTATACGCAATAACTATTCTTTCATGATGGATGACATGTTCCTATACCATGCATCAAATTTCTTTGAGCAATGCTTATCTTGTGCTAACTCTCACGTGCACATACACATCAAGATGGATGATGTGTACATTTATCAGCCACACAATTTCTTTGGTTTGTGTCTCTTTTGTGTAGGTACCCATGAATACTTGTCAACCTCACAATCCCATGAGTTGACGAAATGATCTCTAGAGAGCAATGATGACTTGGGATCCCATGGATTGCCTTTCCAACCGCTCTCTTCGCGCATTTCTTCTACATGGCCCTCACTTGGCTATGGGTTATTGTCCATTACATATTATATGCCCATCTTGCCATGTTCACTTTGCATGATATGCTCAGACCTATGCCATTGCCATGCATTTGTGACCCATGCTTTGCATTACACATGATGATTGATTCCAATACTTGTATGTGTATTTGCAAGCTTGGTGGAGATATTGCTTGTTATTGCCATGTTTGCTTTGTGCCCCGTGCCTATGATGATACTATGATCTTGCTTTGTGTTCGTGCTTGCGATATGTCATGTGCATTGCCCATGCCTATTATTTGCTCACATGACATGATTGCCATGATTTCCTCTAGTATGTTGCATCTTCGCACTACTAGCTTGCACGACTCGATTACTATAATTGCTTACCTTGTTGCGTCACCGATGATTCATACTTGTTCATTTCATGCGGTTGATGACAACCATCTACATGCTTTGCACATGATTATTATTGCTTCTTGTCATATATCTCCATATGTTGCCTCTCGCATGCTAGATGATTTGCCATGTATTGAGTGCAACGATGCATTTAGCCTTGCTCATGAGATTGCCCCCATAGCATTCTCACATATATTTGGAGATTTTGACATATTTCTTGTGAAGCATGCTTGTCTTACCTCTTTGCATCATATACCTAGTGCCATGAATATAGCCATTGTTGCATCATATTATTCATCCACTTGTGCTTCTAATGGTTATGTGCAAGAGAAGAGAACCATCATGATGGTTGATGTGTTTATCTACCATGCGCATACATTCTTTGCTTTCTTTTGTGCATGTGTAGGATACTTGGACTTTGTGTCGACTTCCGCTTCACATGAGTTGACCATTCGAGCTCTTGAGAGCAATCCTCATACATTCGACCACGACTTGCTTCTACACCACCTTTCCTACCACTTCGGCATTGTGAAGAATGCACAAGGACACACCTTCAAGGTGACATCTTTCTTGAGCATGGATATTGCGGATCATACTACTTGTGTTGTTTGCACCATGAGACTTATTGTTCATCTTGGACCACTTGATTGCACACTTGTTAGAGATCTTGCTTCGACTTGTCATTTTCACCGTTCCATGCATCATGATATATATGCCTTGTGTGTTGCATCCAATTCTTGGATTACTTGCTCCTCTCATATGTTCGGTTGCAACAATGTCATCACTTCACATATGCCATGTTCCATTGATTGCTACATGCTTGCCTTGATTGCCTCACACATGATGAACAATTTCTCTTTCCATTGTGTTGAGTGCCACGCGATATTCACTACACCCCATGCACAGTATGCTTGGATTTTCTTGTACTTCACCCATGTGTTTAGACACTTCATTTTATTTGGTGTTGTGAATGCTTCTTATGCCTACCATAGACCTTTCATTGAGCGCTTTGCCCATGCTTGCACATATTTGCATCACTACCTCACATTTACATGCTTGTCCCCATGATATATTTGATTGTGCTCGATTGATATGCTTACAAGCCATGTCAGAATCCTTTGTCACACCATATGCTTTGCATAATGATGACACTTGTTTGGTGACTCACCTCTTGAATGCTTGGTTTTGCACTAATGCGAACCACATATGTTTTTCCAAGTGTTTGTTGTCCTTACTCCTTTTGAAGGAATCACAAGATGGTGCGACATTGGAGAGTGCCCATTTCAAGCTTCAAGATGACAAGTACTTGGTGAACGTCCACTTCTACACGACGAAGCCATCTCTTTCCCATGGTGATTTGGTTTTCGATCCGAGGTCGGATCTTTCCCAAGGAGGGGGAGATGATGCGGAGCATCCTATGGACATCACCATGTCAAGAGTCCATTTGGCAAGTGACACGTGCGACCTCTACTTCACATACGCAAAGGTGAATCATCTCCTTTACACGTGCTCACTTGACCTCTTCGAGGTTGGTATACTACTTGACACTTCTCCTGTGTGCATGCATAAGCATTGTCGGAGCTTCACGAAAGTTGAGGAGGAGTGCAAGCGCCAAGGAATAACTACACCATCCGCGAGGGAAGCCTGGAAGCGAAGACGGAAGAAGATGCAGCTGCTGACGCTATAGCAGCCGGACATCCGGGCCAACGGCCGGACTTCCGGCGCCTATGCAGTCGCCCAGGAGCTGCACCAACAGAAGGCCAAGAGCTTCAGCGGCCGGACATCCGGCGCCTCTGCAATGCCCGGACATCCGGTGACCAACCCTGGAAATCTGGCGACGCCTATCCAGAGAAGAACAGATTCGGCCACCGCCAGGCCGGACATCCGGCGTCTCGCGAACAGTCGGACATCCGGTGCCTGCCTGCGCGCATGGACAGGGCCCGAGGCCCATGTATCCCCATTCCCACTTACCCCTTCGTGGCTTAGACTATATATACCACTCCCCTCCTCCTAGTTTGGGTTAGCAAAGTATTAGCTCATTTAGAGATAGAGCTTTGCTCATCCATACGGATCTACTCCACGAGAGAGACCGCGACCTCTACGGAGAAGATCCACCTTGGATTGAAGACCCGTCACGGGAAGATCCCCTCGTGGATTCAAGACCTCCTCATGGAGATGAACTAGTTACCCTATGTATCGTCCTTTGTTGGATTCGGATCATGTACCTCTTTGTGTTTCGAGGATCTAGCACATGTGTGATTGCTTCTTGTCTATTTGAGTGTTCCCTCTCATTTCTCCTCATGATTTCCCTCGCATTTCCCCTCGTGTTATTCGTGTTCTTCGTAGGATCCCCTCCAATCATGAAAGATTGGGCGTCTAGGGTTCCACCCTACATCACATGATCTCGTACCTCGGGTGGTGGTGCAGCCCTACCGTTGCGATGATATGCATGAGGACGACCTGGTGGTGATGGTGTTGGTGGTTGCACGTAGTTCTGATTTTGATCAACCTCATCCTCGTAATGGTCCTCCACCTTTGCAGTAGCAGCAGGAGCTACAGAAGCATCAACAGTAGGTACAGCGGCACCAGAATTTTGACCAGGCTCAAGGGGAACGCGCAGTGCTCGTCCCACTTGATTTGGAAGGCGATGTTGTTGTTGCTGTTGTTGTTGTTGGTGGTGGTGGTGGTGGTGGTGGTGTTGCTGTAGAGGTGCGATAGGTGCAGCGGGAGGTGGTTGTGGAAGACGCATGAGCAATTCATTAAACTTGGTATCGAGCTTTGTTTCGAACGCCTTCTCAATGCTATCTATCTTCTCCACCTCTTCAAATCTGTTTAGCACATCTTCCACTTGTCCACTCACCATTTGCTGAAACTTATCATGTAACTCTTTGTTCGTCATGTTCTCCCTGTCAGTCTCGTCGGCTTGTGATCCTGCCATGGTTAGCAGTAAGAGAAAAACACAAGAATATGATCCTATAGACTACTAGGAAGTGGCTGTGGTGTTGTGGAAAGTCACAAATCCGTCAAGCGAATCTCAAAGTCTTACCAGTTCTTACCAAGCAGCAGGTGGTGATTGGCAACCGTTGTAGTCAAAACTTTCAAAGCTTGGATAGAGCGATTGCCAAGGAGAGTCAAACGCATGACGTAGATGTATGTGGAGCTAGGAATGCTTATAATATGGTAGCAAAAAGGGTCAGCACTAATCAATTCAGAGATGCAAAGTTGAATAAACGCTCAACGATGGTACTGTGCTGGTCCTAGGCTAGACCGTACTAGAGACGCGAGCCTAGAACACTAACAAAATCGTGGTGCGGCACAGAAGCAAGGGAAAAGCCCACTCTAGAAAAAAAACGCTCTCTTTTTTTGCGCTCCTTTTTTTGTGAAAAATCACTATAATGGCGAGTGTCTCAAAACACTCCCAAGTCAAATTAACAGGATAGGCATAAAAAAAATTGTCTAAACTTTTTTTAGAAATCAGGGCAGCGACGACGAAAAGGTGCGACAAAAAATCACTATGATGGCGAGTGTCTCAAGACTCAGAAAAGCCTAAAAATAGGATAGGGAAAATTATTTTCGCCTGCCGAAATTTTGGCCTAAAAACTGCCCGGGGGTCTCCAGACTCTTTTTTTTTGGAAACCTACTCAGGCAAGGAAGCACGAATCAGAAAATAGATGGATCTCAAAAACAAACCTAATATGAAAAGAACTCGGATTGGTGGTGGACAGGCGGATGTATATGTGGACTCGGATTGGTGGTTGACAGGCGGATGTATATGTGGACTTGAATTGGTGGTGGACAGGCGGATGTATATGGCAACGGTAAGGAATATGTTGGTGGTGGTGGTATATGGCAGGAGCGATGAGGACGGTGCGGCGGTGTAACATCCCAAATTTTCAATTTGGAATATTATACATTAGATCATCATGCATATCATATTTTATTGCATTTCGGTTTGCGATCCTCGAAATTCTAAGCAAATCAAGGACCCACGAAGAGAGTTGGGGATTTCATGATTTTCATATTTGAATTGTATCAAATATCGAAACGAGGATAATTTGTTTTAATTATTTTCTCTCCGAAAATATTTCATATCAAAATACATGAGAGGAGATAATATGACTTCTCTAAAAATAATGAAATATTGGAGGAAAAATATTAAAAACAAATATTTGATTTTATTCGGATTTTATTTCTATTTTATTTGCCTAGGAAAAATATGCGTTTTTCAAAATTGATTTTTAGGCCCAAATAACTGTTCATCTTGTCCGGCTTATTTTTAGAGGATAGGGAAAATTTATTTCGGGTTTTTTGGAGTCCGTTTAGTATTTCTTTTCTTTCTTTTTCTGCACGTCCGAATTTTTTTTTTAAAAGTCAAACCGACTCGAGCCGTAACCGGCCAGGACTCCGCCCAGCCGGCCCTCTTAAATAGCGCCGCCCCGAGCCCCAGCCCACCGAAGCCCGCCGCCACCTAAACCCTAACCCTAGCCTGACCCCCCCGCCGCCGCCGCCGAGTCCCGCCGCCGCCGCCGGAGCCGCCGCCGCCCCGTTCCGCCACCCTGCCGCCGATCCCCCATGCCACCGGAGCCTCCATCCGCCGCCGCCCGCCGAGGTAGCCGCCGCCGCCGGGGGTTTTCTTCAGAAAACCACCCGGTGTTTTTTATAAAAACCGCGGTTTATTTTTTTTATAGATTGGTTCGGTTTTTCCGGTTTAGTTATTTTGCGGTCGTTCGTCCGTACGTTTGCTTTAGCGAACGGTTTTCGTCGTTTAACCGCAGACAGCGAACGTTCTTCGTTAGCCTGTTCGTTAGTTTTTCTTTTTCTCGGATTTTTCGCGAATATTTTCGATCACGATTTCTGATCCGATTTTCGTTTTAGTATAACTTTTCGCTCGTTTATCGGAATCAGGCGATTCAAGCACCTAGAGTTTCGTCTCGAAACCCTCTTTCCGTTTAACCAACTTAAACAAGTTTTTGCTACTGTAAAATTTGACTTAAGTCCAGATTAGTAAACGGAGCTTGTTTCTTTCGCAGTTTGAGTTTCATTGCTTCGTTCGATTTGATTCTTTTTGCAAACCGGAGCTCTTAAATTGAACTTTCTGGTTAGATCTCTTACTTTGCGTTTTACCCGTGCACCCTTGCTTGATTTCTTATGTATGTTATTGTTTGTTTGCGATAGAGTACCCGGAGTGCGAAGCGTGCTACTACGAGTCTCTAGGTTTCACGGATCATCAGCAAGGCAAGTAACACTTTGATCATACCTCTTTACCTCCCAGTTTTATTGCATTAGATCAACCCTCAAACTATTGCATGGTTAGGAACTGATTTAAATTGTGGGTTTGGGAAGTAGATAAGGTAGTACCTATTGCCCTGTTTATTATCAAACCATTGGGAGTTACTTCTACGTTGCTTATATTGCTATGCTATGCTAGGAGACGTGGATTGGGTTTGAGTGATTACATGACAGATGTGAGGATGTTAATTAATGGTTCAACTTAAAGTGGCTACTTAAATACACATCTGGGTGGATTGAGGCACCTGGGGAACCCAGTGTTGCCTCTTTTTTTTGGAAATCCCGGGGTACCGTGTGATTCTCCTATGGACCGCCACCCAGGCTCAAAGGGATCATGAGATTATTCATGCTAGAAACTTCTGTGTGCAGCCACAAGCTTTTATGGGCTCTAGCATAGTTGATTAAGTCGTGTGAACTCTTATAGTGGTAGACTAGCAGATGTAGGGGAATGTAGGTGTAACTGTCTACCCATCGTAAGGTGCTAACGCTTCTGAAAGACTGTGTCTCGGTCATCCGTTTCTCAAACACCATGTAGTGCGAGAAATCAAATGGAGGAGATCGAGTCTTGTGGGGAAAAGTGCGCAACCCTCTGCAGAGTGTACAATCTAATCATGGTTAGCCGTGTCCCCGGTTATGGACATCTTGAGTATCTAGTTCTTGGATTATCATGTGAATCTCATCATGTTACTTAATTAAATTTGTTGGGTTTAATGAAGATTGCTTAATTGGGATTGAGTTGGGTGAACCTTCTCAATGTTTAACAACCACCATGATAGTTAAATAAAATTTATTCCTTTGTTGTAGGGAAAAATTGGCTTTTCGCAAAATTGTAACCATAGAGCTTTCCACCAGCCAAATATGCATGTAGTGTTAGCATTATTCTGCTCATTACTCTCTATGTGTTACTTTGCCAGCATATTCCATGTGCTGGCCCGTTTTCGGGCTGCAACGTATCATGTTGCAGACTTTTCAGACGACGATTAAGGTGCCATAGGTCGTGGTCTTATACTCAGTGATGCCGTTGGAGTTGATGGACTCACTTTATCTTCCAAGTCTTCCGCTGTTATCGTTTTAGATGGCCTTAAGCCATATTTATTGTAATAAGTTCTCTTTTGAGACATTCGATGTAATAAGTGTGTGATTGCTACTCTGTTATAAATCCTCCAAGTACTGTGTGTGTCAGCATTACCGATCCAGGGATGACACTTATGCACAGAGATCAGACTATTTGAGGTCTGGTCGCTACAAAGATGGTATCAGAACACACGCTGACTGTAGGACACGACCACTAAGCTAAAGCCCTAGATCACTACTCTCTTCTCATTTCTGACTCCTCTCCTTTCTTCCACTCTTTTAGGATGGCGGATGCAAGGAAGAAGTTCGCGCAACCGGATGAGGATACACCTTTTGGACGACACTTGAAGGAAGTTACTAGGTACCTGAACATCGGAATACCAAGCTTCACCGAGACCTACAACGCCACTTTACTAGAAGAGGAGCGCTGGATGATTCAAGTTCAAGTTCCAGGAAGGACGTTCACGCCAGTCACTGAGCCCATAGAGTTTTCTTTCGATGCACCAACCTGGAGTCTAGGAAAGAGCATGGCAGCCCACATCACCATGGGACGCATTGGAGAAGTGTACCACAATGATCTCAAGGATACTATCCATCAGATTTGTGGGCGCCAAGACAAGCAATGGGAGATGATCAGCACCAGGAAGGATAGATCTATTGCAGCATTCATTCAGGAGTTAAACCAGCACATTCGACGCCAGGAGAACCAGATGTGCGCAGGCATGGCGGATTTGAAGAAAGCAATGACAAGGATTACGGAGCTGGAGGAAGAACTCAAGGCTACACACGAAGATTATATGGAGGAAATCGTCGCACTAGTAGAGAAGAATGGTGACCTGACAAAGAAGCTAGGAGTTTTCATGGGAGACCATGCGCCAGGAGGAGAAGATGACAGTTCCACTTGCCCGGAGAACTATATCATCATCGACGACACCGACTCGGACCCTGACGATAGCGATGATGACTATGTTGATGAAGCTGTTGCAGATATCATGGAGTCTTCGACCGATCAATTTTTCTAATCGACCACCATATCAGTAGTAGTATTCCACCATGTATATAGTATAGTCCAAGCACTTTGTAACGATAGTTAGATCGATTGTATGCCTTGTTTGAATTGATTGGAGTGATATGATTGTGTTTGTCTCATGTGCATATGGGTAGTGTTTTCCCTCTAGATCTTATTCTATCCTATTTTCTCATCTTTTCTAAACCCATCAGATGCCTCCGAGACGCGACACCGGATTTGTTTTCCCACCGGAGATCACTCAGTTGATTCAGCAGCAGAATGCCCTGATGCAAGTGCTAGTTCAGAACCAAGGAAACAACAACAACAACAACAACAACAACAACAACCCACCACCACCACCACCAGTTGGCCACTTAGCCCGTTTTCTTAGGCTGAATCCGCCGGTGTTTTCTAGCAGCACCGAGCCGATTGTTGCAGATGATTGGCTTCGCAAGATTGATAGGGAGTTGACCACTGCAGGATGCACAGATGCGGAGAGAGTGCGTTTTGCCGCACATCAGCTTGATGGACCCGCAGCATCATGGTGGGAGAATTACACAGCCACACACCCCATTGACACTGTGACATGGGACCAGTTTCAGCAAGCTTTCCGTACTGCCCATGTTTCAGCAGGAGCTATGGCCATGAAGAAGCGTGAGTTTCGCAACTTACGCCAAGGATGACGTACCGTTGGCCAATACGTGGAGGATTTCAGTAAGTTAGCATGTTATGCCCCAGATGACGTTGCTACGGATGCAGCTAAGCAGGAGAAGTTTCTGGAAGGACTGAATGATGAGCTGAGCATGCAGTTGGTGGTGGCAACTTTTAACAACTACCAGGAGTTCGTAGACAGAGCTCTCATGATTGAAGGGAAGCAGCAGCAGATTGAGAGCCGTAAGAGGAAGTATGGACAAGGAAAGTACAGTACAGGAGCTCATCAGAAGCCTTGTTTTACCCTGAACTCGGGAGGACACCTTCAGCATAACCACGGAGGTCATAATCACAATGGAGGGAGCTCACACAATCATAGTGGCCCCAAGAATGGGTATGGTAATGGAGGAAGCAATGGACGGAACCGTTCCAACCCATAACCCCAGCCAAGAAGGATCTGAGCCACGTCACTTGCTACAAATGCCAGAAGACTGGACATTATGCAAATGAATGTCCTGAAGCTAAGAATGGCAATGGCAATGGAAGGTCGGGGAAGAAGCCGAACCCTTTCAACAGAGGACAAGTGAACCACGTTAACGTGGAGGAGGTAGAAGCCCAGCCTGATGTAGTAATAGGTAAGTTTTTGGTTAAGTCATTTACTGCAATCGTTCTTTTTGATACTGGTGCATCACATTCATACATATCAAGGGGATTTGTGGATAAGTATAAGTTGCCCACCAAAGTTCTTAGAACACCTATGTTAGTAACCTCGCCAGGAGCAGAGTATATGGCAAGCCAAGGATGTTTTCAGATGCCATTGGCCATATGTAGGCATGTTTTCCCCTCAGACCTAATAGTTTCGGAGTCGCAAGGTTTGGATGTGATTTTCGGAATGGATTGGCTATCGATGTATGG
Source organism: Triticum aestivum (assembly GCF_018294505.1). NCBI lineage: Eukaryota > Viridiplantae > Streptophyta > Magnoliopsida > Poales > Poaceae > Triticum > Triticum aestivum. The sequence continues at coordinate 269,324,400 of NC_057799.1, read as the reverse complement.
AGGAAACATCGATTGCGCCAGTAAGACGATTTTCCTTACCACCCTAGAAGGAAGAAGGATTAAGTATGTATCCCGGCATGTGCCGAAGAGGACTCAAGTAAATTCCTTATCAAGAGTTGTACAGGAGGAAGTACCAGTAGTGAAGGATTTCCCTAACGTATTTCCAGAGGAGTTGCCAGGCATGCCACCGGATAGAGACATTGAGTTTTTGATTGAGCTTTTGCCAGGCACAGGGCCGATATCTAAGAGACCGTACAGGATGCCCGCTAAGGATTTGGAAGAAATTAAGAAGAAGATTAAGGAGTTACTGGATAAGGGATATATTCGCCCAAGTTCGTCACCTTGGGGATCACCAGTACTTCTAGTGGAGAAGAAAGATGGATCGTTGAGGATGGTTGTTGATTATCGTGGATTGAATGAAGTAACAATCAAGAACAAGTACCCACTGCCGATGATCAATGATCTGTTTGACCGACTACAAGGAGCTAAAGTATTTTCCAAGATTTATTTGCAATCAGGATACCACCAGTTGAAGAATCGAGAGCAGGGTATACCCAAGACAACTTTTACCACAAGGTATGGGCTATATGAGTACACCGTTATGTCATTTGGCCTGACTAACGCACCTGCCTATTTCATGAACATGATGAACAATGTGTTTATGGAGTTTTTGGATAAGTTTGTCGTAGTGTTCATTGATGATATTCTGGTCTATTCGAAGAATGAAGAAGAGCATAAGGAGCATTTGCGTTTGGTACTTGGAAAGCTCAGAGAACATCAGTTATATGCCAAGTTCAACAAGTGCGAGTTTTGGTTAAAGGAAGTTGGATTCCTTGGACATGTTATATCCGGAGAAGGAATAGCAGTAGATCCCACCGAGGTTAACACTGTGACAAGTTGGGAATCACCCACGTCAGTTGGAGAGATCCGGAGTTTCCTTGGACTCGCAGGATACTACCGGAGGTTCATTGAGAATTTCTCAAAGATTGCAAAGCCTATGACGGAATTGTTGAAGAAGGACACCAAATTCAATTGGACGGAGGAATGTGAGGCCGGTTTTCAGGAGTTGAAAAGACGCTTGGTTACATCACCAGTGTTGATTCTACCAGATCAACGCAAAGATTATGAAGTGTATTGCGACGCTTCTCGTCGAGGACTTGGAGCAGTGCTTATGCAGGAGGGAAGAGTTGTTTCATATGCCTCACGACAGCTTAAACCCCATGAGTTGAATTATGCTACACATGATTTGGAGTTAGCAGTCGTAGTGCATGCGTTGAAGTCATGGAGACATTTTCTCATCAGAAACCATTGTGAGTTGTACACGGATCACAAGAGTTTGAAGTACATTTTCACGCAGAAGGAGCTGAATCTCAGACAGAGGAGATGGCTAGAGCTCATTAAGGATTATGATATGAGATTGCATTATCCCCAGGAAAGGCTAACGTAGTAGCTGATGCGTTGAGCCGCAAGAGTCATGTAAATACCCTCATGACCGGAGAGTTACCCAAGGAGTTAGCAGAAGACCTTTGCAAGCTGCGTTTGGAGATAGTTCCAAGAGGTTATGTAGCAGCGTTGGAAATTCAGTCTACTTTGATGGATAAGATCAGAGAAGCTCAGAAGACGGACAAGGAGATTGCCGAGATAAAGGAAAGGATGAGTAAAGGAAAAGCCAAGGGATTTCGTGAGGATGAGCACGATACCTTATGGTTTGAGGACCGCGTATATGTGCCCAATGATCAGGAGATCAGGAAGTTGATTCTGCAAGAGGCCCATGATTCACCATATTCGATCCACCCAGGAAATACCAAGATGTACCTGGATTTAAAGGACAGTTTCTGGTGGACCGGAATGAAGAAGGATATTGCGGAGTATGTAGCAGTTTGTGATGTATGTCAGAGAGTGAAGGCAGAGCATCAGAAGCCAGCAGGATTGCTACAACCATTGTCGATACCCAAATGGAAGTGGGATAAGCTAGGCATGGATTTTATCACGGGATTGCCCAGGACTCGTTCAGGCTATGACTCGATATGGGTTGTAGTCGATCATTTGACGAAGGTAGCTCATTTCATCCCCGTGAAGACCACTTACACTAGTGCTAAGTTGGCAAAGATATACATGACCAGGATCGTATGTCTGCATGGAGTTTTGAGGACCATTGTATCAGATAGAGGAACCCAGTTTACCTCAAAGTTCTGTCATCAGTTGCACGAGACTTTGGGTACCAGGCTAGAGTTCAGTATAGCCTTTCATCCGCAGGCAGATGGACAGACCGAGAGAGTCAATCAGATTTTGGAAGACATGCTGAGAGCTTGTGCGCTAGATTATGGATCCAGCTGGGATGATAATTTGCCTTATGCAGAGTTCTCTTACAACAACAGTTATCAATCCAGTTTGAAGATGGCCCCTTTAGAAGCTCTGTACGGAAGGAGGTGTAGGACACCGTTGTTGTGGATGAAGTTGGAGACCGCCAGTTGTTTGGACTAGATTTGATTAAAGAGTGTGAACAGAAGGTTAAGTTGATTCGCGATAGGCTCAAGGTAGCCCAGTCTAGGCAGAAGAGCTATGCAGATTCTAAACGCAAGGAGACAGTTTACGAAGTCGGAGACCGAGTTTATCTTCGGGTGTCGCCGCTTCGAGGAGTTAAGCGTTTTGGAGTTAAGGGAAAGTTAGCGCCACGTTTTGTAGGACCATACAAAGTTTTGGAGCGTATGGGAGAAGTTGCTTACAAGTTGGAATTGCCCGAAGGATTGTCAGGAGTTCATGATGTATTCCATGTTTCTCAGTTGAAGAAGTGCCACGCGGAGATGGCTGATATACCTTTGAGAGATACAGTGCCACTGGAAGCGATTCAGTTGGATAGTGATTTGACCTATGAGGAGAAACCAGTTAAGATTCTCGAGTTTGCCAGCCGAGTCACCCGCAGCAAGGTTATCAAGTTTTGCAAAGTTCAGTGGAGCCACCATACTGAAGATGAAGCCACTTGGGAGCGAGAGGAAGACTTACGGAAGGACCACCCTCACCTATTTTTTAGCCAACCCGAATCTCGAGGGCGAGATTCATCTTAAGGGGGGTAGGTTTGTAACATCCCAAATTTTCAATTTGGAATGTTATACATTAGATCATCATGCATATCAAATTTTATTGCATTTCGGTTTGCGATCCTCGAAATTCTAAGCAACTCAAGGACCCACGGAGAGAGTTGGGGATTTCACGATTTTCATATTTGAATTTTATCAAATATCGAAACGAGGATCATTTGTTTTAATTATTTTCTCTCTGAAAATATTTCATATCAAAATACATGAGAGGGGATAATATGACTTCTCCAAAAATAATGAATATTGGAGGAAAAATATTAAAAACAAATATTTGATTTTATTTCTATTTTATTTGCCTAGGAAAAATATGCGGTTTTCAAAATTGCATTTTAGGCCCAAATAAATGTTCATCTTGTCCGGCTTATTTTTAGAGGACAAGGAAAATTTATTTCGGGATTTTTGGAGTCCGTTTAGTATTTCTTTTCTTTTTTTGTGCATGTCCGATTTTTTTTTTAAAGTCAAACCGACTCGGGCCGTAACCGGCCAGGACTCCGCCCAGCCGGCCCTCTTAAATAGCGCCGGCCCGAGCCCCAGCCCACCGAAGCCCGTCGCCACCTAAACCCTAACCCTAGGCCGACCCCCCGCCGCCGCCAGCCGCCGCCGAGCCCCGCCCGGAGCCGCCGCCGCCCCGTTCCGCCACCCCGCCGCCGATCCCCCTCGCCGCCGTAGCCGCCGCCGCCCGCCGAGGTAGCCGCCGGAGTTCACCGCCGCCGTCGGCGGTTTTCTTCAGAAAACCGCCCTTTTTTTATAAAAACTGTGGTTTATTTTTTTATAGATCTGTTCGGTTTTTCCGGTTTAGTTATTTTGCGGTCGTTCGTCCGTACGTTCATTTTAACGAACGGTTTTCATCGTTTAACCGCAGACAGCGAACGTTCGTTCGTTAGCCTGTTCGTCAGTTTTTCTTTTTCTCGGATTTTTCGCGAATATTTTCGATCGCGATTTCTGATCCGATTTTCGTTTTAGTATAACTTTTCGCTCGTTTATCGGAATGAGGCGATTCAAGCGCCTAGAGTTTCGTCTCAAAACCCTCTTTCTGTTTAACCAACTTAAACAAGTTTTTGCTACTGTAAAATTTGACTTAAGTCCATATTAGTAAACGGAGCTTGTTTCTTTCGCAGTTTGAGTTTCGTTGCTTCGTTCGATTTGATTCTTTTTGCAAACCGGAGTTCTTAAGTTGAACTTTCTTGTTAGATCTCTTATCTTGAGTTTTACCCGTGCACCCTTGCTTGATTGCTTATGTATGTTATTGTTTGTTTGCGATAGAGTACCCGGAGTGCGAAGCGTGCTACTACGAGTCTCTAGGTTTCACGGATCATCAGCAAGGCAAGTAACACTTTGATCATACCTCTTTACCTCCCAGGTTTATTTCATTAGATCAACCCTCAAACTATTGCATGGTTAGGAACTGATTTAAATTGTGGGTTTGGGAAGTAGATGAGGTAGTACCTATTGCCCTGTTTATTATCAAACCTTTGGGAGTTACTTCTACGTTGCTTATAGCGCTATGCTATGCTAGTAGACGTGGATTGGGTTTGAGTGATTACATGACAGATGTGAGGATGTTAATTAATGGTTCAACTTAAGGTGGCTACTTAAATACACATCTGGGTGGATTGAGGCACCTGGGGAACCCAGTGTTGCCTGTTTTTTTTGGAAATGCCGGGGTACCATGTGATTCTCCTATGGACCGTCACCCAGGCTCAAAGGGATCATGAGATTATTCATGCTAGAAACTTCCGTGTGCAGCCACAAGCTATTATGGGCTCTAGCATAGTTGATTAAGTCATGTGAACTCTTACAGTGGTAGACTAGCAGATGTAGGGAAAGGAGGTGTAACTGTCTACCCATCGTAAGGTGCTAACGCTTCTGAAAGACTGTGTCTCGGTCATCCGTTTCTCAAACACCATGTAGTGCGAGAAATCAAACGGAGGTGATCGAGTCTTGTGGGGAAAAGTGCGCAAACCTTTGCAGAGTGTACAATCTAATCATGGTTAGCCGTGTCCCCGGTTATGGACATCTTGAGTATCTAGTTCTTGGATTATCATGTGAATCTCATCATGTTACTTAATTAAATTTGTTGGGTTTAATGAAGATTGCTTAATTGGGATTGAGTTGGGTGAACCTTCTCAATGTTTAACAACCACCATGATAGCTAAATAAAATTTATTCCTTTGTTGTAGGGAAAAATTGGCTTTTCGCAAAATTGTAACCATAGAGCTTTCCACCAGCCAAATATGCATGTAGTGTTAGCATTATTCTGCTCATTACTCTCTATGTGTTACTTTGCCAGCATATTCCATGTGCTGACCCGTTTTCGTGTTGCAACGTATCATGTTGCAGACTTTTCAGACGACGATTAAGGTGCCATAGGTCGTGGTCTTATACTCAGTGATGCCGTTGGAGTTGATGGACTCACTTTATCTTCCAAGCCTTCCACTGTTATCGTTTTAGATGGCCTTAAGCCATATTTATTATAATAAGTTCTCTTTTGAGACATTCGATGTAATAAGTGTGTGATTGCTACTCTGTTATAAATCCTCCAAGTACTGTGTGTGTCAGCATTACCGATCCAGGGATGACACTTATGCACAAAGATCAGACTGTTTGAGGTCTGGTAGCTACAGGCAGCGGCGTGACAACTTGTGAACAGAACTCGAAACTCTAGGGGAAACTAGACGCTAACAGCAGCAACTTGACATGATTATGCAACCGAAAATTCAACAAAGCAAATACAGAAAAGATTATGTAATGGCTCAGATTGGTTTTGATATGATGAACTAACCCTAAATTTTTTTGGCTTTTTCGTGGATTGTAGGTATGAAGAACAGACTCGATCTAAACTACGAAAAACTGTAAAATCTCACCGAGCAACCTGGAAATCTGATACCACTTGATAGAGGCGAGGGTGTCCCGATATTTCGATGAGATAGCTATTGTTTTTTGTGGGAGTCGACCTTGACGATCCGGCTACGAACGTGCGAGACGTCGCACCTTAGCAATCGCTAAACCAACTTCCGAGGGTTATTGACCACGCTGGAGCATGATCAACCTGACCACGAGGGTCTATTTCCTGCAAGCAAACAAAGAACAAGCAAGAAACTAAGATTGCAATCTGGATATTGCGAATATAAGATGAAAGCTTTATTGATCAAGGTGGGGTTCGGGGACGTCTTTGTCTGGTCGTTGAACACAAACGAAGTACGCAAAGTTGCAGCTATGGCGAACTTTTAATCTAAACAAAACCCAAAGTATAAACGATGCCCTAAGGGCTGTATATATGGAGGAAGACGGGGGAATTTCGTGGCCCTTGGGGAAGGGGTCCGAAACCAACCCTATCTCTTGTTTTCGTACACATACGGACTCTAAAAACATCCTATACTTACGTATTTCGAAATTATACGGTCCTAGCCCAATAATAAGGTGACGCAGCACCTATAATAGCCTCTGGACGAAATTTGTGAAGTGGCATCTTGTATATTTTGTCTAAGACTCCATGCACTCATTATGGTGGCTTCAAAGTCCTGAAATCATCACTTGAAACTCCGTTCTTGTTTCCCTTGCGCATGCCATCATCTCCATGCTTGTTCTTGCTCCAATGTTCATCCTTCTCCAAGCTAGGCCCTTCATTTGTAAGCAAAACAAATGTATCCAATTTAGGCAGCATCATATTCTCATGAACATTAGAATCATTACCAAGAAACGAAAGTACCTGGTAATTTAATTGGCGTGCACGAACTCTAGTAATTGGTCCAGTATGTATAGTAGCAGGGGATGTGGGTGTAACAATGCTATTGATGTCCACATCACTTACCAAAGCAGCCCTTTTCTGTTGATGTGGCAGGGGCAAAAGAAGAATATGGCAGGGCTAAACTTTTGGGCGCGAGATATTTTGATGTGAGCGGGAAGTTTGAAAGCTTTTGGCGGCTGAAATTAAGTGTTCTGCTCTTGTACGGCCGACTATGATATCATGGCCGAGTATTTATTTGTTGTGGATGCAAAAATTGCAAGTTTCAAAAAATCAATGTCTCCAACTCGAAACTTAGATTGTCCATTCAATTCAAATAGGGATCATTGAGCTAGTGGAAGCAAATACCATCATATGGTCTAATTAAAATGGAATTTCGAATGTGTTAATCCTCAATACGATGACAAAAATAAATCAGGGGTGGACCTAAAGAGAAAATGACCAGGTGTCCTAGCATACAATCACTCATATTTTTCATCTAAAGATGGGGTGTCATACACTATATTTTGCATGAAACTTACAAAGAAAACATCATGCAACCGGTGTCATGTGCACCCGGTAGCTCAAATTGGGTATTCCCCTGCAAAAGTGTACGTGTATGAATAAAGTGGATGATTATAAGGTTTGAACACAACCGTATGTGTATATCTCTAGGTTTGATATATGAATTTGAAACCACGAATACCGGGTTAGAAATTTACCCACGTTTAAATGAATTACACAAGCTAATAATGGAGTTGAATTCAAAATTTCCAATCTTAGGTTTGTAATTCCGGTACTTCAAAGTATACCACGCATGTTCAAAAGTATCGCTATCTCATAGTCCGAACTATGAGAAAAATTGATGAAGCATGACTGCACACACTCTTTCTCGGTGAAACAAACCTTCACGTATGTTGCCCGAACTGTACACAGGCGCAATGACAAGGATACAACTTCACAAACATCCAAGCCAGAGAAGCAACTCTTTGAGAGATCAAAGGGCGGATCAAGAAGACCAAGACAAGCCAAGGTAACAAGATATCACTTTGGGAAAGCCTCCCTTGCCAGGCAGGAGAGCCTGGTCAGGTCGAGGCCGCTCCGAAGACAAGTCCAAGGTTTCCCCGGCAGGCTTGCCGGGGCAACCAAGGGCAAATCTCCCCGCCAAGGTTCCACCGCTCCACCGCACCGCGACGCCAATCACCTGTAATGCGGTGTCGAGCCCCGAGATGATTAAGTGGCTTCTCCTAAACACGTGCTAGACATTTGGAAGGCAGATTACCTCTATGTGACACCCATCCAGAGGCGTGCCAAGCAGATAGGCAGAAGATGATTAAGCGGTGCGGTAGGCTTGCCGGGCTGCATCCTTGATACGACACCTCGCAGCACCTAGCAGTGCATTTAATGCACTCTGTCCTAACTGCCGGAGTTAGGTATGATAGCACTGTTAGCTATCTAATCACTAGATAATGACTGTTTTGCCACTGTGGTTACCCCTTAGCCTATAAAAGGAGGGCCCTGGCAAACCAGAGAGGGATTCAAACCCTGGCACATTTGTACGCGTGTAGCTGCTCTCCCCGAGGATAGCCCTATATGCAAAAAAGAGGTAGAAAGGAAACAATTACTGGCTATTAACAATTGATGACAAAAACGATGACAAAAAACAAGTATATTCCTTATTCTAAGGGAAGATAACAGCATGGTTGTTTATCTAAAATGGTGTGAGGACGAGATTGCAATATGGAAAGTATGCCGGACGGGCTACATTTTGGGCAAATAACTAGGGAAGATCCACATGCAGCGACGTGGGAAGATGGGCAGTGGAGCAAGCCAAAGCGGAGGAAGCTGTACCTGGGGGTCATCGGGATGTAACTAGGAGGGCGGTGGCGGGTGGGATCTGCCCATACTGCGGCAGCGAGCAAGTTGCAAAGGCCCTAACGCACCTGAGCTTGATCAGAGAGAACGGCGGGCACCGCAGATCGGGACGTGCTGCCTCGACGACGTCGAACAGAGAAATGATGCATATCCTCCCTTTCCTCCGGCGGACGGGATGCGGCCGGATCAGTGACCAACGGTGAGAGAGAGAGAGAGGCCGCCGCCGCCTTGTGTGAGATGGTGTGACGAGAGACAAACCTGGGCAGGCAGGTTCCATTATATATAGTGGAGCGGATTTCTTTTTTCTCGATGACAATCCTTTTATATTTTGTATGTGCCATTGAGGAATATAACGTCATTTAATACTAACGCGTCAAGTCGAACTTTGTTTTGTGTACGCGTGGTACACGACCCTACTTCAAGTAAACAACCGCTACACGCGTCAAATTATCACGTGGGCTGCCTTTTCGTACAGAAATGAGCTCCACCGAGTACCCGTGCGGGTGTGGCCGGGAACGAGACGTGAGTATGTTCGTCATGCGTGCACCTCTTCTTCACGTGCAGGTACGTACGTGGGTGTGTGTGAGAGAGATAGTTTGTGCGAAACAGAGGCAATGTGTCGATGATATCTCAAAAAAATGGAAGTGTGTGAAACAGAGGCCTAGATATATCATATATAGAGGGAGAGATCCACGAGAAGAGAGTGGAGGGATCATCAGTGTGAGATATCGATAGAATCGACAATAGGGATGAAGTGTGTGGGTGCGCGATCGATATAGAGTGCCATCGAATTTGTGTTTTCCCACGTCAAAGATACAGGGTTGCTGGCCTACTGGAATGTGAGAGGGCAGAGGTGCAGTTTGTCTCAGTGGCATGGATACCTACCTACAGCGTTCGACTACCGGTGTGTGTGTGTGGGTGGGGGGCAGAGACCTAACTACATAGGTAGAATGGCTGGTAATGGAGGAGGAGAGAGACCTACCTTATGTATTGAGGGAGATCGATCGGCATCCATGCATATGTGTAGGAGAGGAATAAGGTCGGGAGAGAGACAATGCTAGAGTGTCGGAGGGGTTGGTGGTGGAGTTGCTTCTCACAAATGGTGGGAGAGGCCTGCTACACAAACGGAGGGCACGCCTGCAATATCAAAGAGAGGGGATGCATGCCTGTCTGTGCATGTTCGTGTGAGAGATGGGTTAGGAGGCATGCACAAATGATGAGGGGGCGATATGGCTGTCATAAGCAGACGTAACTACATAGGAAGATCAATCATCCTTTGTCGGAGAAAGGGATAGACATAACTTGTGAGGTACGTCGATCGATGCATGGGGAAAAAGAGTTATAGTCAACATAGGTATATGTAGTGAGATCGATAAGTATACATGCATGCATGTGTTAGAAGCAAATAAGGCCCGGAGAGAATCATAGAGATTGGGATGCAGGTAGGAGGTGGTGTGAGAGGCCTACTATATCTAGGGGGAAGGAGTGTGCGAGTATGAGATCGATGAAAAGAGAGGCAGGAGTGTGCACGTGCGTGGAACCGTATTAGAGAGAGGGGGCATGGACGGTGAGAATAGAAGAGGGAAAGCTTGTGTTTGTGGTAGGCACACCTGGCTAGAGAGGTATATCGATCGGTGTGTGCCAGAAAGAAGGAGCTGGGGGGCCTACATACACCATGGGTGAACGACATAAAGAGAAATGAAGAATGTGCGCGATGGAGCTAGAGAATGTTGAGGGAGGGTGAGAGGGAGGCGGGCGTGTGCATGCAAGAGAGAAAGTTAGTGCTAGCTACAAAGATAAGAGGATTGTGTGGGTGTAAAAGATGAATAGAGATCATAATTCATTATAAAAGTTGATTCGGATATTTCTAGAAGATATCATAGTGTTTTGAACCGACGCATGCATGAATGAATATATATAATGGTGATACGCATGGTGTGGTTATGAACATGTTATACCACATATAATATATAGAACATTTACTTTAATTTGTGATAATGTGTGGCTTTTGCACGTGAGGGCTAAATACTTGTCAAAATGTAGGGGGTGGGGCACTATACTTTGTGTGATAAACACAGTGTACGTATGGAACATGGTTTAGATTATGAATATCTAGTTAGCACATCAAATGTACTATTATTTGGAATCAACATCAAGTGTATTAAAATTTTGAATTCGAGTTCATATAGTACACATAGTTCATATCTATCTCTATAGTAATCATGTGGTGTGTTGTTAAGATAATATACGAATGATGGTTTAACTTGGCAGCAATCATGATTGTAGGTTCTTATTCAAATAGAGAAACGAATTCAAATTTAGTTCGAATTGCAGCGGTAGTATAGACATTTGGAATGCACTAAAATGTTGTATGAGTAGGTTACATGCATTATACAGCCAGCGAAAAAAATTAATTGGACATAACATGGATTCATAGCTTTGAATAGCATTTGTACAGTAAAACAGGACAAGACTCTCTCCTTGTGTGGTGCGGATATTTTTATTTTTTTCGTTTTTTCGTTGAGGGGAGTGCAAATTGATTTGGTACGTGCATTATTACATGTTAGGCTTGTCCCTAAAATTCAACCCGCGCCTTGTTATCCCAAAATTCAGATATCGTGCTCCCAAAACTCGCACCTTCACAACCCGTGCCTTGCTATCCCAAAATTACAACACGCGCGAAAACTCCCTCCAGCTGCCAAATCCCAACACACGAAAATCCCCTTCTAACCCTGAGCCGAAAGGGCCACTAGTTCAAATCGGTGGGGGTACTTTTGTAACACACCCTACATTTTGGACAAGTGCGTCCCTAAGTCATGGTTCCCCCCTCCCATCACCTTCGTTTCTCCATTCGAAATGCTAGGCCGCCATAACCTCTCTGCTCCAGCTGCGAAAGCCCACCCTCCTCCGTCCGCCATCCAACCACTGCCCAGTGGGAGCCTGTTCACCAACGACGCCGTCCACCGCAACAGCTCGACGTCCCTCATCCACCTCCCCGGATGAGCATCCGTCGTCGATCTCGTCGTCGTGCCGGTTCAGCCGCCCCGTCCTCCACCTCCAAGGAGCTGCTCCGACGATCGCCTCATCTACCGCGGCTGATCCATCCCCACAGCGCCGCCTTAACCTACTCCACCGAAACCGCAGCATCCTCACCGACTCCTCGGACGAAGCCGAGGCCTACTCGGGGCCACCAAAGAGGTTGTACACTCATCACATCGCACCTTCTCCTTAACTCGACCTCCCGGCACCAACGGTTGTCGGTGCAACAAACCTTGGGTCCGTTGCCCAGACTGTGCACAGGCCTAAATACAAGATTAAAGCACCCAAGATCAGACCAAGCACAAGAGGTCAGTTCTTTGAAGGATCAAAGTGCAGATCAAGAAGACCAAGACGAGCCAGAGAAGCAAGATATCACTAAGGGAAAAACTTCCCTTGCCGGGCAGGCAAGCCTGGTGAGGACAAGGATTGCCCCCCGAAGACAATCTACCAGACCGCCCCGACAGGCTTGCCGGGCACAACAAGGGTTGACTGCCCCGCCAAAGCTTCAGCGCTCCACATCACAGCGACACAAGTCGTCGATCAATGCGGTGTCAAGCCCCTAAGTGACTATGTGGCTGCTTCCTGCCACATGGCAGCCACTTTCTACGGAAAACACCTCTAGATGACACCCGTTGATGCGGAGCATCCTACGATCATCCCCATGTACACTCGAGCCTACGCCATTGGACCTAAGGTGAACCTGCTCCTAAATGCTTCTCCTTTCCATTCATGTGAGACATGGTTGCTACCTAATGCAAGGACACTACACATGCCTAGGTACCAAGGAGACCCTCTCGGAGATGCACGGAATGATGGACAAGTCCCCAAGTACAAGGATGAAGGAGCACGACGAGAGGAACCGGAGAAAGGCTACAGGACCCGGACATCCGGCCAGGCCCCAGACATCCGGCCCCTCCCGCAAGCCCGGACATCCGGCACCAGCCCGGAAATCCGGCGCCCATCACAGAAGGCACCCGAAGCTGAACCACGTCAGCCCGGACATCCGGCCAGAGGCCCGGACATCCGGCTCTTCCCGAGCCGCCGGACATCCGGCCCCCAGCCCGGACATCCGACCCCGCCTATCCAGAGACTACAGAAGTTTGCACCGCCAGCCCGGACATCCGGCCCCCAGCCCGGACATCCGGCCCTCCTGAAGCCCCGGACATCCGGCCCGTCGCCCGGACATCCGGCTCCGTCTGTCTGCGCACAGTAAAGGGCCGAGTCCCGTGTACCCCTTCGACCCCCTAGACTATATATACTCCTTCTCCTCCATCTTTCTAGGGTTAGCATTAGTTTAGCTCATTTAGAGATAGAGCTTTGTGTTGGGGAACGTAGTAATTTCAAAAAAATTCCTACGCACACGCAAGATCATGGTGATGCATAGCAACGAGAGGGGAGAGTGTTGTCCACGTACCCTCGTAGACCGACAGCGGAAGCGTTATCACAACGCGGTTGATGTAGTCGTACGTCTTCACGATCTGACCGATCAAGTACCGTACGCACGGCACCTCCGAGTTCTACACACGTTCAGCTCGATGACGTCCCTCGAACTCTGATCCAGCCGAGTGTTGAGGGAGAGTTTCGTCAGCACGACGGCGTGGTGACGATGATGATGTTCCACCGACGCAGGGCTTCGCCTAAGCTCCGCAACGGTATTATCGAGGTGTAATATGGTGGAGGGGGGCACCGCACACGGCTAAGAGATCTCAAGGATCAATTGTTGTGTCTCTGGGGTGCCCCCTGCCCCCGTATATAAAGGAGCAAGGGGGAGGCAGCCGGCCAAGGGGAGAGGCGCGCCAAAGGGGGGAGTCCTACTCCCACCGGGTGTAGGACTCCTCCTTTCCTTGTGGGAGTAGGAGAAGGGAATGGGGAAGGAGAAAGAAGGAAGGGGGGCGCCCCCCTCCCTAGTCCAATTCGGACTAGCCCATGGGGAGGGGTGCGGCCACCCTTTGGGTCTTTCTCTCCTTTCCCGTATGGCCCATTAAGGCCCAATACGAATTCCCGTAACTCTCCGGTACTCCGAAAAATAACCGAATCACTCGGAACCTTTCCGAAGTCCGAATATAGTCGTCCAATATATCGATCTTTACGTCTCAACCATTTCGAGACTCCTCGTCATATCCCCGATCTCATCCGGGACTCCGAACTCCTTCGGTACATCAAAACTCAATTAAACTGTCATCGTAACGTTAAGCGTGCGGACCCTCCGGGTTCGAGAACTATGTAGACATGACCGAGACACCTCTCCGGTCAATAACCAATAGCGGGACCTGGATGCCCATATTGGCTCCCACATATTCTACGAAGATCTTTATCGGTCAGACCGCATAACAACATACGTTGTTCCCTTTGTCATCAGTATGTTACTTGCCCGAGATTCGATCGTCGGTATCTCGATACCTAGTTCAATCTCGTTACCGGCAAGTCTCTTTACTCGTTCCGTAATACATCATCCCGCAACTAACTCATTAGTCACAATGCTTGCAAGGCTTTATAGTGATGTGCATTACCGAGTGGGCCCAGAGATACCTCTCCGACAATCGGAGTGACAAATTCTAATCTTGAAATATGCCAACCCAACAAGTACCTTTGGAGACACCTGTAGAGCACCTTTATAATCACCCATTTACGTTGTGACGTTTGGTAGCACACAAAGTGTTCCTCCGGTAAACGGGAGTTGCATAATCTCATAGTCATAGGAACATGTATAAGTCATGAAGAAAGCAATAGCAACATACTAAACGATCGGGTGCTAAGCTAACGGAATGGGTCAAGTCAATCACGTCATTCTCCTAATGAGGTGATCCCGTTAATCAAATGACAACTCATGTCTATGGCTAGGAAACATAACCATCTTTGATTAACGAGCTAGTCAAGTAGAGGCATACTAGTGACACTCTGTTTGTCTATGTATTCACACATGTATTATGTTTCCGGTTAATACAATTCTAGCATGAATAATAAACATTTATCATGATATAAGGAAATAAATAATACTTTATTATTGCCTCTAGGGCATATTTCCTTCACTTTGCTCATCCATATCGGATCTACTCCACGAGAGAGACCACGGCCCCTCTACGGAGACGATCCACCTTGGATTCAAGACCTCCTCACGGAGAAGACCCCCATCAAGACCTCCTCACGGAGAAGAACCGGTTACCCTTTGTATCGTCCGTTGTTGACTTTGGATCTTGTATCTCACCTATGTGTTCATCGATCTAGCGCATGTGTGATCTATTCTTGTTGGTTGAGTGATTTCTCTTGTGTTCCTCTCGTGTTTCCCTCGTGTTTCCCCTCGTGTTCATCACGTTCTTCGTAGGGATCCGCTCCTTTCGTGAAAGATCGGCCATCTAGGGTTCCGCCCTACATCACCCGTCCTGAGACGTGTCAAGCAAGCAAGCGTGAAGCTGGAAAAACATCCCGACAAGGTTTGGTGGGCATACTATGATGTGACACTGAGCGGCGCATTTAATGCGCTCTGTCCGCCTGCAGAGTTAGGTATGATAGCACTGTTTGCTATCTAATCAGTGTGTAAAAGACTGATTTGCCATTGTGGTGACCCCTTTATCTATAAAAGGAGGCCCATGGCAACTGTAGAGAAGATTCGGACCCTTGCAACTCATACGCGCGTGGCCACACTCGCCCCGAGGCAACCCTGCCGGGCAAGAGCGTCGCGTTCTCCACCATCAATCCACCAAAGCAGGAGTAGGGTTTTACGCCTCACGGTGGCCCGAACCTGGGTAAAAACTGCCCGTGTGATCTCTGTCGTGTTGTGTTACGCTTCTCCGCTCTTTGTGCAACGTGCCCATCCCCCCGCCGAACGAAAAGGGGCTCCTGGCCCCATAGGTGGTCGTGGTTTCCCACGACATCTTTGGCGCGCCAGGTAGGGGGAGTCACTTGCGCGAACCCGAGAGTGTAAGCAGCGCATCATCTTCATCGCCATTTTCATCATCAACGGCTCCATCAACTATGGAACCCAAGAAGAAGCCTAGTGCCGCAGCTCACCCGTCCACCTTGAAGGCCCCGCCGCCTGCGACCGCCGACGCCGTGGGGAATGCGGGGATGCATGAGATTGTGGACGCTACGGGGGACGTGGTCGGGGCAGGCAGCATTATTACCACCTCCCCCACGGTTGAAGTAGGAGCAGGAGGCACCAGAGAAGGACAGCACCAACAACATCCTGATGACGACGCTCCGCCACAGTGGTGACGCCCACCCTGAGGCGGGTCGCAATCCTCCGGCCGCCCCAGTCACGGGCGCTATCGCACGACATGCGCCACCCCTGGAGCAAACTAGCCCAGCCAATGCTCTGAACGGGGTCATTAGTGCACACGTGCCACCACCTCGTCACCACGCCATCCAAGCAACTGGCTCCTGATGGCGGGAGCCTGGCGCAACCACTACCGGCACCGTCAGGAGCAGGGCGACACTGCGGTCTGCATCATCCTCACCTATGCCATGTTTCGCTTCGGAGGCCATGGCGCGGGCTCAGCTGCTGCTGAGATTTCCGACGGCAGCTGATTAGACGGATGCATGGAGAGCCACCATTCAGAGCCTGATTGGCTTTGCCAAGGTTGGAGGCTCACAGCAAGCTGGCCCGCCATGGCCTCCCCAGACGACGACAGCAGCCCACGCTGCTGGCCGTGCGGAAGGGGCCACCCCCACAATGCAATCCCCACCACGGCAACCAGCACGAGGGCCGCGTGAACAAGTGCTTGATGATGTCTCGATGGCTTCATCCGATCCTCGAGCATGTCAAGGCCGACGGCAAGCCCCGGAGGACGGGCAGAGGAAGGGCGCGCGCGTCACCATCGAGTGACGCCGCGACAACCACCACCAGTCTGATGGGCGTGATGGCCCCAATGTCGACGAGCCTGTGCTCGGCGGAGGCAGGTATCTGCATTTCAAGGCTGGGTGTCCTGCATTCACCCGTGAGCTGCGGCAAGTTCGTTGGTCGTCCGCTCGCACATTCAAGCCAGAGATACGAGAGAAGTATGATGGGAGACTGGATCCGACAGAGTTCTTGAGCATCTACACCATAGTTGTTCAAGCTGCCGGGGGAAGAGATGAGAAGGTTTTTGCCAACTACTTCCCTTTGGCGCTCAAGCCAAACGTGAGGTCTTGGCTGATGCACCTGCCGGAGAACTCCATCTCGACCTGGGCTGACCTGTGCCATGAGTTCGTTGGCGCCTTCACGGGCGGCCATCAAGAACCAGGGCGACCCAGTGATTTGCAGCTTCTCCCGCAGAAGGAAGGAGAGACTCTGCGGAAGTACATGCAGAGGTTTAGCCGAGTCCACAGAAATATTCTAGACATCCACCCGGCAGCTGTGATCATTTTGTTCCGATACAACGTGCGCAACCGTTGAATATGTTCCAAGATGAACGTTCGATTGCCCAAGTCTGTGAAGGAGCTTTACGGCTTGGTGGACAAGTGTGCTTAGGTGGAGGAGGGGAGGAAACTCCCTGGAGAGGAAGATGGCATCGACATCAACTCAGAGGATGACGATGAGGCCACTAGTCAAAAGAAGAAGAACAAGAAGCGCAACAAGAGGCGCAAGGATGAGGCAGCAATGACCGTTGAGGGATCGGGCACGCCTAGTACCGGCAAGAAGGCTAAGGTCGAAGCCCCCGGCAAGGAAGTTGCCACGTGCACTGATTGCCGGGAGGCTGCGTCTGCTGAGAAGGCTGGGAAAGGTGATGGGCCGTACTGCAAGATTCATCGGACAAAGGGCCACGATCTCTAGGAGTGCCATCAAGTTAAACAGCTCGTCAAGAAGCAGAGGGCATAGTATGAGAAGCGTGATAAGGAGAAAGGTCAAAATGGCGCTGGCGGTAAGGGCCGAGGTAGCGAAGCAAGCCGCAACGGCAAGGATCCTCGGAATTAAGGAAAAAACACTAGAGGTCGTGAGAAGGAAGATTGCAATGATGAAAGTGATGGGGGGATGAAGAGGAAACCAGTAAGCAGGAATTCGAGAAGGCCACTGATGCCCTGTGCATTGACGGGGGTGCATCTCTGCACTCCTCTCATCGCCAGCTTAAAGAGTGGGCACGTGAGGTCAATGTCGTGGAGCCAAGGGCAGACTCTCGAAAGCTGCTCAAGTGGTTACGCACGTCCATCATTTTTGACGAAGAGGGCCACCCTGACCGCACCACCACGGTAGGGTGCTTGCCGTTGTTGGTCTCACCAACAATACGCAACCTCAAAGTCAAAAAGATATTGGTTGATGGAGGGGCTGGGTTGAATCTGATTTCCCCAAAGGTCATCAGCAAACTTCAGATAGCAGAGGAAGAGGTCAAGATCACGAGCATGTTTCAAGGAATCAACCCCGACATGAGTCGTCCTAAGGGAAAGATCACATTGCCGGTGACATTCGGGGGAGAGTTGAATTACCAGACTGAGAAGGTTGTGTTTGATGTGGTCGACCTCCCCCTGCCATACAACGGAATCCTTGGATGCCCAGCTCTGGACAAATTCATGGCAGCATCCCACTAAGCCTACAAGACCTTGAAGATGCCAGGGCCGGTGGGTGTCATTTCCATTTCGTCAAGATGAGAAGGATGCAATTATTTGCATGGATAAGATGTACCGGGACATAGTAGCGGCAGAGGCCGCTGAAGCCGTAGTTCCCTCCAAGGAAAGCAAAGGAAAGAAGAAGGCTAGCAGGGACACCAGCAAGGAGTCCGGGAAGCGTACCTGCTCAGAGTATGCTGCACCTGTTTATGACATGCCGGAGAGTTCCAATAGCAAGAGGTCCAAGGGTGTTGTAGCCCATGTGGAAAAGGTATCGGCTGGGCTGGCAGGCATTGATGGTACTTTCACTATCAGCGCCATCCTTGATGAAAAATAGGAAAGCACGCTCGTTGCCTTCCTGCGGGCGAATATCGATGTTTTGCCTGGGAACCAACTGATATCCCTGGTGTTCCCAGGGAGGTAATCGAGCACCACCTAGCTGTCTGCCCACATCCCCGACCCGTCAAGCAGAATGTTCGAAAGCAACCCTTGGAGCGGCAATAGTTCATTGCCGAGGAAATCAAGAAACTTGAGGCAGCTGGTTTGGTCAGAGGAGTACTACATCCAACGTGGTTAGCAAACCCAGTGGTCGTATGCAAGGCTAATGGGAAATGGAGGCTTTGCATAGATTTCATGGATCTTAACAAAGCATGTCCGAAGGACCCATTCCCCTTGCCACGCATCGACCAGATTGTGGATTCCACTTCCGGGTGTGATTTTCTCTCCTTTCTGGATGCATACTCTGGACATCATCAAATCTTTATGTCCAAGGAAGACGAAGAGAAGGCCTCACTCATCACCCCATGTGGCACATACTGCTTTGTATGAATGCCTTTCGGGTTGAAGAGTGTCGCATCCACTTTTGCAAGAGCAGTCCAGATTGGTTTTGAGTCACAGTTGCACAGGAACATTGAAGCTTATATGGATGATATTGTGGTCAAGACCAAGGACAGATCGACCCTCATCCAGGACTTAGAAGAGATGTTTGCTAATCTACACAAGATCAACTTGAAGCTGAAGCCGGAGAAGTGTGTGTTTGGTATTCCCTCCAGCAAGCTACTTGGTTTCTTTATTTCCCATCACGGGATAGAGGCCAACCCCGATAAGATCAAGGCTATCGAGCAGATTCAGGCACCTAAAACAGTTAAGGATGTGAGGCGTTTGACATGGTGCGTTGCCGCACTTGGCAGATTCATCTCCAAGTCTGCCGAGCGCGCCTTGTCGTTCTTCAAAATCTTGAAGAAGGCAGGACCCATGAGGTGGACTCCGGAAGCAGATGCAGCACTGCAAGATTTGAAGACCTACTTGTCTTTTGTGCCCACTTTGGTTGCTCCCAAACCACAAGAGTCGTTGCTGCTATACCTGGTGGAAACTAATCAAGTGGTTAGTGCAGCACTAGTGGCGCAGCGGGAAGTGGAGGAAGCAGGAGCCTCAGCTAGTGTCCCTTTCGGGGGAGAGAATGAGCACAACCCGGCAAGGACAGACGTGGATCAGGATAGAGAAGAGCACGACAGCAGAGGCAACCCCAAGGACACGGCAAGGAAGAAAGTGGTGCAGTGCCTAGTATACTTTGTTAGCTCTCTATTGCAGGGGGCTAGATCCAGGTATTCTGGCATGCAAAATTTGATTTTTGGCCTAGTCATGGCCTCAAGGAAACTACGCCACTACTTCCACGCCCATGAGATCATGGTTGTCACCCGCTTCCCTTTGTAAAGGATACTCCGAAACCCTGAGGCTACCGGCAGAATAGTGGAGTGGGCATTGTAGTTATCCAACTTTGGCTTAAAGTTTGAAAGAACATCAACAATTCAGAGCAGAGCACTGGTAGAGTTTATTGCAGAATGGACGCCAACCCCTGATGAAGAGGTACTAGAGACAGTTATTCCCAGCAAGGAAGCACCCCAAGAATGGATCATGTATTTCAATGGAGCCTTCTCCATACAAGGTGCGGGGGTTGGCGTGCTTCTCATTGTTCCCATTGGAGAGCACCTGAAGTACGTCGTCCAAATGCATTTTCCTCGGGAGGAGGCGACCAACAATACTGCAGAGTATGAAGGGCTCCTTGCCGGGCTCAGGATTGCCACGGAATTTGGGATCAAGAAGCTGGTCATTCAAGGAGATTCACAACTTGTGGTGAGACAAGTCAACAAGTATTACCGAAGTCCATTGATGGAGGCATATGTTGAGGAAGTGAGAAGGCTGGAGGAGTGCTTTGACGGATTGCAAACAGAGCATGTACCCAGTGCAGAAAACAGCATTGCTAATCATCTGTCAAAGTGCGTTGTGCAGAAGCTTCCTGTGGAACCAGAAACTTTTGTTCTCCATCTTACTCAGCCCTCCGTATCCCCGGCAACAATGCCCCGGAAGAGGAGGAAACTCGACTTCGGCAAGTCTCTCCCGGTAGAGCCTCCCGGGGCTCCTAGCTGAGAGCTTGACGGGAACAACTCCCCTTCAGCTTCTGAGCTACCCCCTCCCACCAGACCACCAGTCCTCGTGGTCGAGGGGTGCGCTCCGACGAAAGAGGAGGTGCCGCTAGTCCTCGTTGTCGAGCCGCAGGCTCCAACTTCAGCACGGACATAGTTCATTTCCTTCAAACCGGAGAACATCCCGAAGAGCAAGAAGAAGCTGAAAGAGTAGCCCGGAGGGCCAGTATGTATCAGTTCGTCGATGACACACTATCCAGAAGAAGGCCCAACAGTGTGAAATTGAAGTGCATTTGCCGGGAAGAAGGAAAGGAACTATTGGCAGAAATACACAAAGGCATGTGCGGCTCCCACATTGGATCGAGGGCTTTGGTTGGGAAAGCATTCCGGTAAGGATTCTATTGGCTAACAGCCCTCCAAGATGCGGTCGAGCTAGTCACTAAATGTGAAACCTGCCAGTTCCATTCCAAGAATATCCATCTGACTGCCCAAGCTCTTCAAACAATCCCTTTGTCATGGCTGTTTTTGGTATGGGGGCTTGATATCCTCGGCCCTTTCCCCCGTGCTGCCGGGGACTTTGAATTCATGTTCGTTACAATCGATAAGTTTACAAAGTGGCCGGAAGTAGAAGCCGTGAGAAAAGTGACTGCTCAGTCAGCTATCAAGTTCTTGAAAGGATTGGTGTGCCGCTTCGGGATCCCTGCCCGGATCATCACTGATAACGGCACCCAATTCATGAGCCGCGCCTTCATGCAATATGTTCATGCCCTCGGAAGCAAGATCTCATTTGCCTCTATTGCACATCCCAGAAGCAATGGGCAAGCTGAGAGGACGAACACTGATGTGTTGCGAGGACTCAAGACAAGAACATTTGATAAGCTGCAGAAGTGCGGAAGGCGATGGTTCGACGAGTTGCCGGTGGTTCTTTGGTCCCTCAGAATGAAACCAAATCGAGCTACTGGGTAGACTCCCTTCTCCCTACTCTATGGGGCAGAAGCGGTTATCCCCACGGAACTCATTTACGGGTCACCTCGAGTGCTTGCCTACGATGAAGTAGCGCAGGAACAGCACCGGCGTGACGACACTGTGCTTCTCGAGGACAACCATCTCTGGGCTGCTACGCGTGCTGCATGCTACCAGCAAGCCCTGCGTCGCTATCACAACCGTAGGGTTCATGCCCGGTGTTTTGAGGAAGGCGGCCTTGTCCTTAGGCGCGTTCTGTCCGCCAAGGGTAAAAACAAGTTGATGTTGAAGTGGGAAGGCCCTGACCGGGTAGTACGAGTCACCAGACCTGGCGCAGTCCGTCTGGAGATAGGAGATGGCATTCAATTGCAAAACTCATGGAATATTGAGCATCTCCGCAAGTTCTACCCGTAAGGCGCGGCTGTCGAGCCCTGCCCGGCAGCCACCCTATTGTACAGGCCTTGCCTCAGCTGCATGTAACCCCTTTTACAAAGCCAGGCGCAGACCCTAAGCAATAGAGAAATAAATGAAGCACTGGGGGGCCCCCGACAAGTTGCATTCATGCATAAGCATATCATGAGCATCGCATGTTCATGTAGATAAGATCGCATCTCGCATCATTTTCATCTGCATAAAGCCATAAACTACAGGTTCCTACTGTGGACTTAGTCCCCAAGAGGAGATGAGAAGACAAGCCTACGTTGTGATCCCAGGAAAGCCAAAGAGATAAGTTCCTTCTCTTATCCATACGTGTTCTGTAAGTATGGACTTGTCCATAAGAAAACCTCAGTGCCTTTCGAAACTTAGGTGCTCCCATCCTTTGAATCGAACGTTGCTTCGGTCAGGATGGTCGTAGTGGCCTTTGGCGAAAAAGGACTGGTGGGGGGCTGGTCCCTCTTCATGATTTGTGTCCGGTAGGCGTAACTCCGCGGCCACAAAACTGAAGGTACCGGCAGGATAGCCTGCCGGGGGAAACTTGTTTACTTAAAAAGTATAAAGGCATCCTACCTCTACATGGACATATTACATGCACGAGTCCCCGACAAGGTTTATCTTCTTCATTAATATGCTGATCAAACAAGTACAGACCTTACAGGACACAAACATGGATTAAAGAGATTACATAATTTGAACTAAAAATTGGTAAGTGCCTATAGATTTAAGATTGAAAAAATATAAAATGCCCTTGATGCCTTCACTTTTTCCTCTCCTTCTTCGAAACTATAGGGAGAGACGAAGGAGGCGGAGGGAAGGCCTGCCTGGGATTTGGCGCCTCCCCAGGATCAGGATAGCATCGTTCCTAGGCTATGAGGAAGAAACCAGATGGCAGGTGTGGATGGTGACGTTGCCAGGAAGCCCAGACGGAGACGATGGTGTCGCCGGCAAACACGACTCATCGGAGCGGTCGCCCCCATTCTTGACGCGTCATGGGTTGCCGCCACCTTCCGTACCACTGTCACTCGAACTTCCCACCATGCCAGCCAAAGCGGATGCCATGCGCTCCGGGTAACTCCATAGAGAGCATGGTCGTCTCCGACGGCCCGAAGATCAGGAGCCACCGCCCGTTAAGTAAGCATGTATGAGGACAAGGGGATCTCCCATACGTCGGACATGCATTACCCTGGGAGGTAGGGTCCTCCTTCGCCGTTGGCGAACCACTTATGCAACCTCCCTTTGACGCTGCACGAAGAGGGGGAATAGGCCACGATCGACTACCACGCCATGTGTCTGTTACGGGCCTCGGCATGGTGTCATTTGCGTTGCCCCTCACTTAAATTGAAGCCACGGGCGGCCCGGCGACAAGCACACCAGAGTCGCTACCTCCAGTGCTACAGCCGCGCCGCCCGCGCACCCTCCTGAGGCCCGCATGAAGATGAGAGAGGAATCCCGCCCCAACAAAGGCGTGACCATATCCTCCTTTCACTCCCCAAGCATCAGCACAAGCATTCGGCATCACCAACCCAAGCTAGGGCCCGAGGCCTGGCCCCGGGCTCTCCCTTTCAGCATACCCATAAGAAAGCGGAGGATGGAGGAGGAGAGGTATATGGATGAGTACTCCAACTCCACCCTCACCCCTCCTTTTGTAGGCGGGTTAGGGCTGGGGGCTGATCCCCCGACGGGTAACCGCCGTCCTCCTCCACCAATCCAAGAAGACCAGGCCCCTGCTTTGATGCTCTCCCTCACCACGTGCCTCCATTACCTACCCAACTCAATGCATGCAGCATACATGGCCAAGGATAAGGGCGTGGTGGGAAGAGTGAATTGGCAGTTACTCACCCGTGCGTTAAAGTCATTCACGGGCCATTACAAGAGTAGCCCCACTACAATTGGCGTTACGCAACGCACGGGAGAACCGGAAATTGACCTGGGCTCAGGTTAATGAAGAGGAAAATAAAATCTCAAAGGGCGAGCCACCACTACCCTCCTCCCAGTGCACTGGTTAGGGCCTACCCCGACGACGCCCGGCAGCACGTTCGGGCCAGGCCCGAGCGCTCCTGTCGGTGCAAGAAACCTTGGGTCCGTTGCCCAGACTGTGCATAGGCCTAAAGACAAGATTGCAGCACCCAAGATTAGACCAAGCACAAGAGATTAGTTCTTTGAAGGATCAAAGTGTAGATCAAGAAGACCAAGACAAGCCAGAGAAGCAAGAGATCACTAAGGGAAAAACCTCCCTTGCCGGGAAGGCGAGCCTGGCAAGGCCGAGGATTGCCCCGAAGACAAGCCACCTGACCGCCCCGACAGGCTTGCCGGGCATAGCAAGGGCAGACTGCCCTGCCAAAGCTTCATCGCTCCACCTCACAGTGACGCAAGTCGTCGATTAATGCGGTGTCAAGCCCCTAAGTGACTAAGTGGCTGCTTCCTGCCACATGGCAGCCACTTTCTATGGAGGACACCTCCAGATGACACCCGTCCTAAGACGTGTCAAGCAAGCAGGCACGAAGCTGGCAAAACAGCCCAGCAAGGCTTGCCGGGCATACTATGATGTGACACTGAGCACGCATTTAATGCGCTCTCTCCGCCTGCAGAGTTAGGTGTGATAGCACTATTTGCTATCGAATTAGTGTGTAAAAGACTGATTTGCCACTATGGTGACCCCTTTATCTATAAAAGGAGACCCATGGCAACCATAGAGACGATTCGGACCCTCGTACATTCATACGCGCGTTGCCAATCTCACCCCGAGGCAACCCTGCCAGGCAAGAGCGCCGCGTTCTCCACCATTATCCACCGTCAATCCACCAAAGCAGGAGTAGGATTTTTCGCGACTCGGCGGCCCGAACCTGGGTAAAAACTGCCCGTGTGATCTCTGTCGTGATGTGTTATGCTTCTCCGCTCTTTGTGCAACATGCGCATTCCCTCGCCGAACCAAAAGGGGATCATGGCCCCATAGGTGGTCGTGGTTTCCCATGACAATGGTGCTTGATCCCACACCCCCATGGCACGGCTACCTCGAAGCCGGCGAGGCTCCCTCGGCGGCGACGTCCATACCAACCGGATCTGCTGCTACTGCTGCTCTGGCTCTCGCTTGCTCGCGCTGTTACTGCTCTGGCTCTCGCTCGTCGTGTTGATGCGCTACTCTTCCCCTCACTTGTGTTGTTGCTCTACTCTTGCTCTTGCTCGCGCTGCTGATGCTGGTACACGGGTTGTTGCAGCTACACGAGTTGCTGCTCTGGCTCTAGTTCGCACTGCTCCTCCAGGCGCTGCTGCTCCCTATCGATCGCCTGCTGATTTAGATCATTGTTTCCTAATACTAGTGCTCGAGCGGCTTAACTACATGTGAAGTGCCTCTCTGTTACCAGTGCATTCAGTTTCGACAGTAACATTCAGATTCCACAATAAATTTCAGTTTCGATAGTTAATTCAGAGTCAACAGTTTTTACCTCATCTGTTGCAGTCAGGTGTCTTTTGATGATGTATTTTACATCTATCACTTTTTGGTAATGTATTTTACATCATCTATTGGAGATGTTATTATAATCCCACTTGAGATTAATGATGTCTGCCTTGTACTACTTTAGCCTCGACGTGTTACGGCTGGCCGGAGCTGCTCCAACGACGAAACCATCCATCACAATAGAGGAGTGCCCTGGACGCCGTCTACAGATGCCTCAAATCTTCCTCCACACCTCTGACAGCCACCTCTACCGCAACTTCTTCAGCGACCAACCCAATGATTGTGAGGTTGACACGGCTACGCCAAAGAGGTTGTACACTTGTCGCATCACTTATTACTCTACATTCATGTCGATCCATTAGGGCTATTTTGGTTCAAAGGAAAAAGTGAATGAAAAACATAGCAATCGAAAATTTTCCTATGGCACTCTACTATTCAATTATTCATGCATTTCATTGAAAGGAATGGAGCAAAACATCCACCTAGACCTACTTTTCAAAATCCTATGCATGAAAACAAGACCAAGTGCATTAGTGGCACAATAACATTCTTACTATACACACTCTCATATGGTTTCACTTTAATTTGACCATGTTTCTTTGCATTCCTCTGCTCTTCCAATTCATGTGAACCAAACACCCAAGTTGACAAAAATCATGTGCTTACAAATGCTCTCCTTCCCACGTGCATTCCTATCCTATTCCGGTGTTTTTCCTATCCCTACGTTTTTAGAATCATGCAAGCCAAAGGAGCCCTTACAGAATTACTTCAGTTACAGATAGGTGTCAAAGAAAACTTTGTGTGGTTTGTCCTGCTCCTGCCGCGACGTCATCCACCTCACCTAAGCTGCTCCGTCGACAGAAGCATCCACCATACCAGACATCACGACTCCTGACGGTCTTTCGCCGCCTCAAATATCCTTCCCTGCCGCCGTCACCCACCGCAACTGCATCACCATCATCGACTCAATAGATGAACTTGAGTAGTACACGAGTCCACAAGAGAGGTCACACTCTTTTGTTTCTGCTTATATAATGCATTGCTTAATATTACCTGCTACTTTATCATCCTGTTCACATCTTAGACTCCAAGTCAGGTCCAAATTAATGTTCAAACTTGAGTTTTAAAATTACTTATGGGGCACATATCGAGGCAACAATGAATAGTATCTCTGTCTATTATCTGGTTCACCTATGGTATGCCTATGTTGTTCATGTTGGGTGGGAAACAAATAGTAAAGCAATCATCATCTGTCTTTTTATTAAATTAAATCTATCATCAGCCTGCTATCATTATTTTTGGATCCATCCACTGGTTGTTACCATCACTCTAGATTTTTGCATGTTCTCCTTACATAATCTCACTATTTTTTCGTATGATGTTAGATATTGTACACAGTCATGCTGAACATGTAGCAAAAAAGAGAAGAGTTTTGCGTGGAAATACAATGTCATGCAGACATCACTCCATGGTGGGTTCAATGGCAAACCCTCCTCCCCCCCTCCAGATTGTAATCCAGAGGAAGATATCTGTTCTGAGGCGGATTCAGACGCAGCTGACCACTCCTATTTACCCCCCGACGTGTTTGCTCTAACTTGGCATGATGATGTTGGTCATATCATGCATATGTTGCCTTGTAGTGCCTACTTTCGACATCATATATGTCATCTGTTTAGTTTAGACATGTTTTGTAATGCCACATGTTCAGTTTCTATATCATATATGAGAATTATGCAATGTCATCTCTTTTAGCCAGCCATAATATATGTGAAATATGCAATGCCATCCTGTTTAACTAGGCATCATATATTTGAATAATATCTAGCCAATCCTTTTCTTCATTACATTTCCATTTGTCGACAATGTTTGTACATTCAACTACTCTTCCTATGAATCAACCATTTGAGTGGGTGATGGAAAAATCTAGAGTGAAAACAAGGTCTTAAGAGTAGACATATGTTGCTCGAATGTTGGCGTCGTGCTTTCTGCTTGACAGGAGGAGCGTTGGGGCACACCGCCAAATGTTGCTCGATCACTTGCCTCGGGACGCCGGACAGATCAAACGCTTTCTAGGCAAACATGTCCTTGTTCGTCCGGAGGAAAGCAACGAGTGCGCCTTCCTGCTCAGGGGAAAGACCAGCGCCGATGGTGAAGGTAAGACTCGTGCCGCTGCCGTCAACCGATACCTTCTTTGTTTCGGCACGGTCCTGATAGAATAGTGGCTTCTTCCTTGCATGAGCGACCTCCCAAGGCTCGGCCCTGTCTTTGGTGCTCGGGCGCGAAGCCGCTGCGGCCCCTTAGGCGCGCTTGAGGGTTTAGACTGCATCCTCCTTTCTCCCAACGATAGTAATGACACCTCGGCTGTGGGGCATCTTGACGATGTTGTAGCTAGGGTGGGTTGCTTCCATGAACTTGGCGAGCGCGGGGAACCCTAGGATGGCATTGTACCGAAGGCTAATGTAGTCCACGTCGAAGTCAATGAGCTCGGTGTGGTAATTGTCGCGGGTGCCGAAGGTGAAGCGGAGGCGCATCTGCCCCGAGGGAGTAGTGGAGCCGTCAGTTAACCCCGAGAAGGGCCTGGTGGGCGTCAACTGGTCGTAGGGCACCTAGAGCATTCCAAAGGTCTCAACGGAGATCACGTTGAGGCCTGGGCCGCCATCGATGAGGGTCTTGGTGACCGTGGCGTTGTTGATGGTGGGAGTGCACAGCATGGGGAGCGTGCCGACGGGGGCTGCGGCCTTGCGGTGGTCTCGGGAATCGAAGGTGATGACGCACTCGAGCTGTTCTTGAGGTCGCGGCGCCTCGGTTTGGGGTCACGCGGCGTTCACCCCGCGAAAGAGCTGCTTGGAGTGGCGATTGGACACAGGCGCCTGGGACCCGCCGAGGATACACACGACCGTGTGGGCCCCTGGAAAGTGAAACGCACGATGAACAGACTGCACAGCTCGCTCCAGGAGGAGATCGAAGCTTCAGGGAGGCCGAGGAGCCAGGAGCATGGGGCGCCCAAAAGGGCTATAGGAAACCAGTTCGCCATGGCCTTCCCGCCCCCGCCCACTACCAGGATGCTCTGGGCCTAGAGCCAGTGAAACTCCTCGGGGTCAGTAGCACCAACGTAGTGTGGGGGCAGCACCGGCCTAAACCTCACCGGCCAACTCACTTGGTGAAGGTCGGTGGTGAAAGTCGGGTAGCTTGCGACATTCAAGCAAGCGATGGGGTAGACGGTGATGTGTGCCGGCTCGGGGAAGAGGCGACGACTGCCGCTCCCAGCGGGCGCCGTCCCGGTGAAGCAAGCCGCTCGGCACTCGGAACGAACACGACGAGGGTCGGCCATGGAGATGGTGGACCAAGAACTGGGGCAGAGCGGAAGAGCTTCGCGCCGAGCCTCTACCTGGCGCGCCAAATGTCGGAATCGGGGCTCCGCGGACCTGGGAAAGGTTCGAACTCTGGGGTGTGCTCACAGAACTCCACTAAGCTCCAGCTCACTGCCCACTACCTCACGGCGATGCTCCGGCGCGCTCGAGCGAAAGGGAAGAACACAGACAGGACAGTTTACCCAGGTTTGGGCCACCTTGTGGTGTAAGACTCTACTCCTGCTTTGTGGATGGATATCCTCGCGAGGGAGGATGAGTATGTGAGTACAAGTGACCTCGGGAGGCTTTCAAGGGGTCTGGATCGAATCCCCTCTGAGGTGGCTCCCTAGCTATACTTATACTGGCCCCGGTCCTCTTCCCCCAAAAGACTAGGCGGGAAGGGTTGCCACAACAACCGATTTCAATGGGGGACAGTGGTATGACCCACAAGTATAGGGGATCTATCGTAGTCCTTTCGATAAGTAAGAGTGTCGAACCCAACGAGGAGCAGAAGGAAACGATAAGCGGTTTTCAGTAAGTTATTCTCTGCAAGCACTGAAATTATCGGAAATAGATAGTTTTGTGATAAGGTAATTTGTACGGGCAACAAGTAATGAAAGTAAATAAGTTGCAGCAAGATGGACCAATCCTTTTTGTAGCAAAGGACAAGCCTGGACAAACTCTTATATAGAGAAAAGCGCTCCCGAGGACACATGGGAATTATCGTCAAGCTAGTTTTCATCACGCTCATATGATCCGCGTTCGTTACTTTGATAATTTGGTATGTGGGTGGACCGGTACTTGGGTGCTGTCCTTTCTTGGACAAGCATCCCACTTATGATTAACCCCTATTGCAAGCATCCGCAACTACAAAAGAAGTATTAAGGTAAACTTAACCATAGCATGAAACATATGGATCCAAATCAGCCCCTTACGAAGCAACTCATAAACTAGGGTTTAAGCTTCTGTCACTCTAGCAACCCATCATCTACTTATTACTTCCCAATGCCTTCCTCTAGGCCCAAACAATGGTGAAGTGTCATGTAGTCGACGTTCACATAACACCACTAGAGGAAAGACAACATACATCTCATCAAAATATCGAACGAATACCAAATTCACATGACTACTTATAGCAAGACTTCTCCCATGTCCTCAGGAACAAACGTAACTACTCACAAATCATATTCATGTTCATAATTAGAGGGTATTAATATGCATAAAGGATCTGAACATATGATCTTCCACCAAATAAACCAACTAGCATCAACTACAAGGAGTAATCAACACTACTAGCAACCCACAGGTACCAATCTGAGGCTTTGGGACAAAGATTGGATACAAGAGATGAACTAGGGTTTTAGAGGAGATGGTGCTGGTGAAGATGTTGATGGAGATTGACCCCCTCCCGATGAGAGGA
The DNA here is from genome assembly GCF_018294505.1 of Triticum aestivum. Lineage (NCBI taxonomy): Eukaryota > Viridiplantae > Streptophyta > Magnoliopsida > Poales > Poaceae > Triticum > Triticum aestivum. The sequence goes on along the minus strand of NC_057799.1, from coordinate 269,294,097 downwards.
TCATTGGTGATGATGGTGGCGATGATTTCCCCCTCCCGAAGGGAAGTTTCCCCGGCAGAACAGCTCCGCCGGAGCCCTAGATTGGTTCCGCCAAGGTTCTGCCTCGTGGCGGCGGAGTTTCTTCCCGAAAGCTTGCTTATGATTTTTTCCAGGGTAAAATACTTCATATAGCAGAAGATGGGCACCGGAGGCTTGCCAGGGGGCCCACAAGGCAGGGGGGCGCGCCCCCCACCCTCGTGCATGGTGGGTGGCCCCCCTCTGGTACTTTCTTCGCTCAGTATTTTTTATTAATTCCAAAAATAACTTCCATGGAGTTTCAGCACTTTTGGAGTTGTGCAGAATAGGTCTCTACTATTTGCTCCTTTTCCAACCTAGAATTCCAGCTGCCGGCATTCTCCCTCTTCATGTAAACCTTGTAAAATAAGAGAGAATAGGCATAAGTATTGTGACAAGTATGAATCAGAAACTTCATTGAGAACTAACAAACTATGATCTCGGTCATTGAAGCAATTGCAATTTATCATAACATCGGAAAGAGTCAATATAAGAGCTTTTCAGCAAGTCCACATACTCAACTATCATTTAGTCTTTCACGATTCCTAACACTCACGCAATACTTATGGGTATGGAGTTTTAATTGGACACAAAGAAAGATAGGGGCTTATAGTGTTGCCTCCCAACCTTTTACCTCAAGGGTAATGTCAACAATAATAGTTCATGATGACTTACATCCAATTGGATATATATATATCAGGATCTTTCCAACAGAAGGTGCTTGCCAAAGGATAAAATGTAAAAAGGAAAGGTGAAGATCACCATGACTCTTGTATAAGGTATAAGACAAGAATAAAAGATAGGCCCTTCGCAGAGAGAAGCAGAGGTTGTCATGTGCTTTTAGGGTTGGATGCACGAAATCTTAATGCAAAAGAACGTCGCTTTATATTGCCACTTGTGATATGGACCTTTATTATGCAGTCCGTCGCTTTTATTGCTTCCATATCACAAGATCGTATAAAGTTTATTTTCTCCACACTAATAAATCATACATATTTAGAGAGCAATTTTTATTGCATGCAACATGACAACTTACTTGAAGGATCTTACTCAATCCATAGGTAGATATGGTGGACACTCATGGCAAAACTGGGTTTAAGGGTATTCATAAGCACAAGTAGTATCTCTACTTGGTGCAAAGAATTTGGCTAGCATGAGGGGGGAAGCCAAGCTCAACATGTTGGATGATCCATGACAATATACTTTATTTCAGATATAAGAAAACATAACCCATTACATTGTCTTCCTTGTCCAACATCAACTCTTTAGCATGTCATATTTTAATGAGTGCTCACAATCATAAAAGATGTCCAAGATAGTATATTTATATGTGAAAACCTCTCTTTCTTTATTACTTCCTATTAATTGCAACGATGACCAAACTATGTTTGTCAACTCTCAACAACTTTTATTCATCATACTCTTTATATGTGAAGTCATGACTCTACATAAGATCAATATGATCTCTTTATTTCTTTTTATTCTTTCTCTTTTCTTTTATTCCCTCACGATCATAGCAAGATAATCAAGCCCTTGACTCAACACTAATCTTTATTATATATAGCTCACGGACTCGATTACATAGAAGGATCATAAAGCAAAACTCAAAACTAAATCATACTAAAACTTTATTCTACTAGATCAAGATATTACCAAAAGGATCGAACTAAGAAAAATGGTAAAGATAGGAGTGTGATGGTGATACGATACAGAGGCACCTCCCCCAAGCTTCGCAGTTGCCAAGGGGAGTGCCCATACCCATGTGATTATATCTCTTTCCTCGGAAGTGGTGGCGATGGGGTTCTTGATGATGTAGGCTTGTCGTCCATCTTCCAAGGCATAGGCTCACCATCATAGAAGGATGATCGAGTCTCCGAGATCCTTAAATCTGCAGCCAAACTCATCCTCTTGAATCTATATTCATACTCACAGTTTTGGTTTTGCAGGTCATAGATCTGGGCTTGGAGGCGCTCGATTTTCTCGTGAAGCTTGAAGATGGCCTCCCCAATGTCCTTGGCGTCCAGCTTGCGGTTGTTGGTGAACTCCGTGATCATTATGTGATTGGTGTTGAGTCCACGCTCCACCATCTCCTGACACTCTAAAACTTGTTGCTCCATTGCTTCAAGCCTTGTCTCCATGCTTCCGGTCCTCCTTGGTCCCTCAACATCGCAGATGTGCAGCACCCCCTCATGCATCTGAATGGTTTGAGGGTGTTGCAGCACTTCTGCGAGGTAGGGGTTGATGACCTTCTTGAAGAAGTTGTCCTTGGGGGAACTTGGAGACGTCATGGCGATCTAGATCTGTCAGAAAAACAGCTCGAAAAAAAACCGAGGATAATTGCGTGATACGGTGGTCAAAACCTTTGGGAGATTATATAATGAATTTTTACCGACCAAAAGAAGTATCATGCAAGAAACGGAGTCCGGAGAGCACACGAGGTGCCCACGAGGGAGGGGGGCGCCCAGGGGGTAGGGCATGCCCTCCACCCTCGTGGATGCCTCGTGTTCCTTTCGGACTACTTATTTTCCTATTTTCTTAAATATTCCAAAACAGAGAAAAATTGCTATTAGAACTGTTTTGGAGTCAGTTTACGTACCGTACCACATACCTATTCCTTTTCGGAGTCTGAAACGTTCTGGAAAGTGTCCCTTATGTATTCCTCCGGGGTTACGGTTTCAATAACATTAGTTTCAACATTTATAGGATTACCTGACATATAATGTTTGATTCTTTGACCGTTCACCACCTTCGGATTTGTGCCTTCGAAGTTGTTGATTTTTATGGCACCGGAACGATAGACCTCCTCGATAATGTAAGGACCTTCCCATTTAGAGAGAAGTTTTCCTGCAAAAGATCTTAAACGAGAGTTGAATAGCAACACATAATCAGCTACATTAAACTCATGCTTTTGTATCCTTTTGTCATGCCATGTTTCAACTTTTTCTTTAAATAGTTTGGCATTCTCATAGGCCTGAGTTCTCCATTCATCAAGTGAGCTAATGTCAAATAGCCTCTTCTCACCAGCAAGTTTGAAATCATAATTGAGCTCTTTAATGGCCCAATATGCCTTATGTTCTAGTTCGAGAGGTAAGTGACAAGATTTTCCATAAACCATTTTATACGGAGACATACCCATAGGATTTTTATATGCAGTTCTATAGGCCCATAATGCATCATCAAGTTTCTTGGACCAATTCTTTCTAGATCTATTAACAGCCTTTTGCAAAATTAATTTGAGCTCTCTATTACTAAGTTTTACTTGTCCACTAGATTGCGGGTGCTATGGAGATGCAATTCTATGATTAACATCATACTTAGCAAGCATTTTACCGAAAGCACCATGAATAAAATGTGAACCACCATCAGTCATTAAATATCTAGGGACTCCAAACCTCGGAAAAATAACTTCTTTAAGCATCTTAATATAGGTGTTATGATCAGCACTACTAGTTGGAATAGCTTCTACCCACTTAGTAACATAATCAACAGCAACTAAAATATGTGTATACCCATTAGAGGAAGGAAACGATCCCATATAATCAAAGCCCCAAACATCAAATGGTTCAATAACGAGTGAATAATTCATAGGCATTTCTTGACGTCTACTAATATTACCAATTCTTTGACATTCATCACAAGATAAGACAAACTTATGGGCATCTTTGAAGAGAGTAGGCCAACAAAAACGGATTGCAATACCTTATGTGCAGTTCTATCTCCAGCGTGGTGTCCTCCATAAGCTTCGGAGTGACACTTGCGTAGGATCTGTTCCTGTTCATGCTCAGGTATACAACGTCTAATAACACCATCTACTCCTTATTTATAAAGGTGTGGGTCATCCCAGAAGTAATGTCTTAAATCATAGAAAACTTTTTCTTTTGCTGGTATGTGAAACTAGGTGGTATAAATTTAGCAACAATATAATTAGCATAATCAGCATACCATGCAGTAGTACGAGAAGCATTTATGACAGCTAATTGTTCATCAGGAAAGCTATCATCAATAGGTAGTGGGTCATCAAGAACATTCTCTAACCTAGACAAGTTGTCTGCAATGGGGTTCTCAGCTCCCTTTCTATCAATAATATGCAAATCAAATTCTTGTAGCAAGAGAACCCATCTAATAAGTCTAGGTTTAGCATCTTTCTTTTCCATAAGGTATTTAATAGCAGCATGATCAGTGTGAACAGTTACTTTAGAATCAACAATATAAGGTCTGAACTTATCACAAGCAAACACAACTGCTAAAAATTCTTTTTCAATAGTAGCATAATTTCTCTGGGCATTGTCTAGAGTTTTACTAGCATATTGGATAGCATTTAATTTCTTATCAACTCTTTGTCCTAGAACAACACCTACAGCATAATCACTAGCATCACACATAATTTCAAAGGGTAAATTCCAATCAGGTGGCTGAACAATAGGTGCAGAAATCAAAGCTTTCTTAAGTATTTCAAATGCTTCTACACAATCATCATCAAAGACAAAAGGAATATCTTTTTGTAAGAGATTAGTCAGAGGCCTGGAGATTTTAGAGAAGTCCTTAATGAACCTCCTATAAAAACCGGCATGACCAAGGAAACTTATTATACCTTTAATGTCCTTGGGACACGGCATCTTTTCAATAGCATCAACTTTAGCTTTATCAACTTCAATACCTCTTTCAGAAATTTTATGCCCCAAGACAATACCTTCATTAAACATGAAGTGGCACTTCTCCCAATTCAAGACAAGGTTAGCTTTTTCACATCTCTGCAAAACTCGATCAAGGTTGCTCAAGAAATCATCAAAAGAAGTTCCATATATGGAGAAATCATCCATGAAAACCTCACCAATCTTTTCACAAAAATTAGAGAATATAGCCATCATGCATCTTTGAAAGGTAGCAGGTGCATTACATAAACGAAAAGGCATATGTCTATAAGCAAAGGTACCAAAAGGGCAAGTAAAAGTGGTCTTTTCTTGATCCTCTTTTGACACAGGTATTTGAGAGAAACCAGAATAACCATCTAGAAAGCAAAAATGTGTATGTTTGGACAATCTTTCTAGCATTTGATCAATAAAAGGTAAAGGGTAATGATCCTTTTTAGTAGCTTTATTTAATTTGCGGAAATCAATTACCATTCTATAACCTGTAATAATTCTTTGTGGGGTCAATTCATCTTTATCATTAGGAACAACAGTAATACCTCCCTTCTTAGGGACACAATGGACATGACTTACCCACTGACTATCAGCAACGGGATAAATTATACCTGCCTCCAGAAGCTTTAGTATTTCTTTTCTTACCACTTCTTTCATCTTAGGATTTAACCGTCGTTGGTGATCAACAACTGGTTTAGCATATTTCTCCAATTCTTTTTGTGCTGGCATAGAGTGGGACTAATGCCCTTAAGATCATCAAGAGTATATGCAATAGCAGCACGGTGCTTCTTCAGAGTTTTCAATAATTTCTTTTCTTCATGCTCTGAAAGGTTAGCACTAATAATAACAGGATATATCTTCTTCTCATCAAGATAAGAATATTTAAGAGTATAAGGTAATGGTTTAAGCTCAACCACGGGATCACCCTTGGGTGGAGGAGGATCCCCTAGCACTACTAGGAAAATTCTTATAGGTAGACATTTAGCAGTAGCGTTGGTTAGAGACCCCACGCTACTGCTATTTAGCAGTAGCGTCGGACAACACCAGCGCTGCAAGCGCACGTTAGCAGTAGCACGGGATTTCCCGGCCAGCGCTGCTGTTGATGGGCCACGCTCTCGGCCCCTAGTTGCAGCTTTAGCTATAGCGCTGGCCTCCTCCCCCGCGCTACCGCTAAGCCCACCTCTGCTTCCTCCCGCGCCGGCCCGTGCGCCCCTCCCCTCTCACTCACTCACACTCACATGCTCACACTCACAGATCGAATCCCTTAATCCCCCGATCCGGCCGCCGCTCCCACGTCCTACCCTGGCCGCCCTCCCCGCGCGGGCCCTCTTCCCCCGTCGGCCGCCCTTCCCCACGCCGGCCCTCCCCCCCCCCCCCCGCACCGGCCATCCTCCCCCGTCGGTCGCCCCCCGCGCCGGCCCTCCTCCACCGAGAGGTACTCCTCCCTCCTTCCTCCTCCTCCCTCCCTAGTTATAGTTATTAGAGAGTAGTTATTTTGAATCCTATATAGTTGAAAAAAATGTAGGTTCTTAGAATAATGTAGGTTATGATCGAACCCTAGCTAGGACAGATTAGGTATGAACCCTAGTTAATTCGTATGAACCCTAGGTTTTTAAATTTAGCTAGGTTTTAAAGTTAGGACAGAAATTTAGCTAGGTTTTTAATTAGGTGTAGTTAATAGAATTTAGGTGTTTTAGGTGTAGTTAACAGAATTTTAGGTGTTTTAGGTGTAGTTAACAGAATTTTAGGTGTTTTAGTTGTTTTAGGTGTAGTTAACAGAATTCTAGGTATTTTTTTAGTTAAAGAAATTGTTGTTATTTTTTTTAGTTAAAGCAATTTTTCCTGTTATATGCAAATTTGTAGTGGACATGTCATATTTTGAACATGTCACATTTTGGACATGTCATATTTTTCCGAGTGGCCTATGTTTTGCCAGAAATGTCGATTTGTTTACGTTCTGGCAAATTTCAGGCACTCGATATGTCCTGCTTTTAGCAAAGGTCATGCCGAATTTTGCTAAGTGTTTATTAATTTTGTTTTCATAATTAAGCATTTTGTTCTCGACGTCGATGATGCATATCCCGCATCCTCATCGTCGGCTCGGCGGAGGACTCCTGCTTGAGCCGAGGGGCCATGTCCGGGACTGGGCTCCGCCGGGCTGGTACTGGGTTGTGCTACCTTCTGGTGAGCGCAACCACTACTAGGAAAAGGGCTATAGCTAATATGGACATTAATGGCGCACCATGTATGTGGTGCGCCACTGCTATATAGCAGTGGCGCACTAGATACAGGTGTGCCATTAGTGTCCTCATTACTAATGGCGCACCACACACATGGTGCGCCACTACTAACAATTTTTTTTATTTTTCCAAAACTAGTAATGGCGCACCACACACTCTGTGCGCAACTACTAACAATTTGTTTTTACTTTTTTTTCAAAACTAGTAATGGCGCACCAGGGTACAGTGCGCCATTACTAGTTCAAACTAGTAATGGCGCACCACAACAACGGTGCGCCACTACTAACAATTATATTTTTTTTTGCAAAACTAGTGATGGCGCACCACGTAACAGGTGCGCCATTAGTAACCAGGGTTACTAATGGCGCATTATTAGGTGGTGCGCTATTGGTAACCTGAGAGCAGCTAGATATTTTGGACAGCCACCTACCACAGTCACTTTCCCCACTTCATTCTCTCCACCTCCTCCTCCAAGCTTGTCTCGGCTGCCTCCTCCTCCTCACCTCATTTGCACCATAGATTCACCCAAATTAAGTGGTTAAATTTCCTTTTTTGATAGGTAAGTAAGGGGAAAGCTTCTTTATGTTGTAGATCTACTTTTTTTCTCACTCCAACAACGTGCACATGCACTTTTTATGGCCTAGATCTACGTATGTTTGTGGTGTTGCATATGTTTGTGTTTGCAGGTACCGGTATTTGAAATGCGATAGTTGCCAATATTTTGCCAGAATGTTGATTCATTTCCGTTTCAGCGAGAATTTGGCACTATGCATTCTTTTTGGTCCTATTTTTAGGCAAAGTCATGCCAATTTTTTTTCTTGGTTCTAAAATATCGTTTTGCTCTACCCCGCAGGCGACCATGGTCCGCACGATGACCGAAGGCATCGTGAATAGGTTTTTGAGCTCCGCGAAGGCCGAGATGCTTCAAAAGAACGAGACGGAGATAAGATGTCTGTGTCAAAGATGCAAGCTGAAAAGCCTTATTACGGACCCGGATTCCGTACAGGTGCGGGACCACCTGCTCTTGCGTGGTTTCATGGATGGCTATCTGTGGCAAGGTGATGAAGATGACTATGAAGTCGTCCATGGGGGCCGGGCAAGAAATGAGAAAGGGAAGCAAGACAATCGCGGCGAGGGCGGGCGAGAAGACGAAGAATCTCTAGGACATGATCACGACGGTGATGCAGTACACAGTCATCATGTAGAAGATGCCAGACATGATGATGAGGAAGATAAAGACGAAGGGCATGATCATGAAGATGAAGATGCCGGAGCAGACGACGATGGACCATCGATGGGCTGGGTGCAAGACCCTCATATTCAAGAGCTGCTTCTCAAGCAGACGGATAACGCAAGAGCTGCCGCCTAAGAGAAAGCCAAGCTGGATCAACTGGAGATAGACGCGGTTACTCCATTGTATGAAGGATGCAGGCCCGAGGATACCCGCCTGAAAGTAACGCTCATGGCTCTGGAGATGAAGGTAAAACACAAAATGACCGACGCATGCTTCGACGAGAACATGTCATTCTGGCACGAACGTCTTCCCAAGGGGAACAAGTGCCCGACCAGTTTCGAGGAGGCGAAGAAAATCGTGTGTCCTCTGGATTTACCGCACGTGAAATACCATGTGTGCATGAACAATTGCATCATTTATCGGGACGAGCACGCGGAGTCTACCATATGTCCGGTGTGCGGCGTCACTCGATACAAGAAGAGGAAGAAAGCTCCTCGAAAAGTGGTGTGGTACTTTCCGATCACTCCTCGTCTGCAGCGGTATTTCGCGGACCCTAAGCTAGCAAAGCTCCTGCGTTGGCACGCGGATAGGGAGGAGAAGAAGCGAGAAGATGACGGAAATGATCCGGAGATAAATAAAAAAGACAAGATGCTGAGTCACCCTAAGGATGCGAGCCAGTGGCAAGCGTTGAACTTCGAACACCCAGAATTTGGGGACGATCCAAGGAACATCATGCTGGGCGCGAGCACCGATGGAGTCAATCCGTTTGGCAGCCAGAGAAGCACACATAGCACCTGGCCTGTGTTTGTGTGGATGTACAACCTTCCCCCTGGTTGTGCATGAAGAGGAAGTACATTCACATGAGTATGCTAATTGAAGGGCCGAAACAACCAGGGAACGACATCAATCTGTATCTGGGGCTGCTGAAAGAGGAGCTAGACACGCTGTGGAAAACGCCAGCCAATACGTGGGACGCCGCAGAGAAAGAATATTTCCCTATGAGAGCCGCACTGCTCACGACGGTGCACGACTATCTCGGTTACGGATATGTTGCGGGGCAGGTGGTCCACGGATTTTCTGGATGCGTCAGGTGCATGGATGACACAACGTATCGCCAGCTAGATAGAGATCCCGGGTCTTCGAAAACCGTGTTCATGGGACATCGAAGGTGGCTTCGCGACGATGACTCATGGAGAAAACGCAAGGATCTGTTCGATGGTGAAACCGAACCCCGAAGACGCCCGCGTACGAGGAGCGGCGAGGAAATAGACGAGCTGTTAAATTGGAAAGATTGCCCACTGCCCGGAAAGAAGCAAAAGTCGCCAGAGCCGGGAAGAAGCGAAAGGCGCCAGAGCTGCTGCTGAAGGTATGGAAAACGAGGTCCGTTTTCTGGGACTTGCCGTACTGGAAGATCCTCCGTGTGCCTCACAGCCTTGATGTCATGCATATCACGAAGAACGTGTGCGAGAGTCTGCTTGGTACCCTGCTCAACATGCCAGAGAGGACCAAAGATGGGCCGAAAGCAAGGCAGACTTGAAATCAATGGGCATCAGGGAGGAGCTTCACGCTAATGATGATGATGATGATGAGGCGAAGCAGGACATGGAAAGTCGTCGCAAAGGCAAAAAGGCCAAGAAGATCGGAAATGACTACCCTCCCGCGTGCTTCACTCTAAGTCAGGAGGAGATCGAGCAGTTTTTCACCTGCCTCGTAGGAGTAAAACTTCCTTACGGTTACGCGGGGAAGATAAGCAGATACCTAGACTCAGCGAAGCAGAAGTTCAGCGGGATGAAGTCTCACGACTGTCACGTGCTGATGACGCAGATACTTCCAGTTGCAATCCGTGGGATCATGGACGCGCACGTCCGTGAAACGCTATTTGGCCTATGCAACTTTTTCGACGTCATCTCTCGGAAGTCGGTTGGCGTGAGGCAACTCAGAAGGCTACAGGAAGAGATCGTGGTGATACTATGCGAGCTTGAGATGTACTTCCCGCCCGCATTCTTCGATGTTATGGTGCATCTGCTGGTCCATATCGTGGAGGATATCATCCAACTCGGGCCGACGTTCCTGCACAGCATGATGCCGTTCGAAAGGATGAATGGTGTCATCAAAGGATACGTTCGCAACATGTCACGTCCAGAGGGAAGCATAGCCAGGGGCTTTCTGACCGAAGAGTGCATCTCCTACTGCACGAATTATCTAGGCATCGAGAACCCCGTTGGTCTGCCCGTCAACAGGCACCTCGGCAGGCTCGCTGGATGGGGTCACCGCGATGGTCGCCGCGAAATGCATGTCGACTTCGAGGGTCGACTCGCCGACTTTGAAAGAGCAAACCTAGTCGCGCTACAACACATAGACGTGGTCGATCCTTGGGTGGTAGAGCACAAAACCTTTATTGAGAAGACGTACAATGACCGAGGCCAACAGAGGACGGACGGAGATATAATCAAAGAGCACAACTCATGTTTCACGCGTTGGTTCAAGGAGAAGCTTCTGTCGTACCCTTTACATGAGGATTCTTCCGCGGAAGAAAAACTCATATTCGCCTTGTCACAGGGCGCCGAGCACAACCTGATGACCTATGAGGCGTACGATATCAACGGCTACACATTCTACACCGAGGACAAGGACATGAAGAGCGATGGTTATCAGAACTCCGGGGTAACGATGGAATCCTACACCGGTAACGACAAGGACAGATACTACGGAAGGATCGAGGAGATCTGGGAGCTGAGCTACGCTGGAGAGAAGGTCCCGATGTTCCGTGTCAGATGGGCCAAGAGCGTCCTAAAAGAAGACCGGTATTTCACCACCATGGTTATACCCGAAGCCAAATCCAAGACCGCGGGCGCAAACGTCACCGCGAAAAATGAGCCATGGGTACTGGCTTCCCAAGTGGACCAATGCTTCTTCATTACCGACCCGTCAAAGCCCAGTCGTGTTGTCGTGAGGAGAGGCAAAAGGAAGATCATCGGAATGGATGGAGTCGCCAATGAGCAAGACTTCGACAAGTACGGCGACCCGAAGATGGAACATGACGACGACGATGAAGTGCCATACACCACAAGAAGAAGCAGGACCACCCTACCTAAAGGACGTCCGTTCAACAGAAGAACTCCATTTGCGAAAAAGAAGGGCAAGAAGATTGTGAAAAGATAGCTAGCTAAGATCGATTGTATTTAAATTGTAGTCTTCATTTCTCGATTGTATTTCGACATATTGAAATGATATTTCTTCTGTTCTAGTCCTCATGAATATTTATTTATGTTTATTCTGGTATTGAATTTCTAACTCACAAAAAGTATTGAATTTGTTAATATTTTTTGAACTCATGAATATTTTTAAATTTCATGGGCACTTTTTGAATTCATGATTTTTTTTCAAATTTGATGATATTTTTTCATATTCATAAATGTTTTCTAAAAAATTATTAGATGCAACTAAAAATCCAAAAAAAAATTCCAAATAACAAATTTGATGATATTTTTCATATTCATAAATATTTTCAAATAACAAATTTGATGATATTTTTTCACATTCATAAATGTTTTCAAATTTGATCGTCATTTTCTAATAAATTATTAGATGCAACTAAAAATCCAAAAAAAAGTTACTAATGGCGCACCAGGAGAAGGTGCGCCATTGCTATCAAGGTATTTATGGTGCACCCCCAGGAGGTGCGCCATTGATATACCAATTTTTATTTATGTTTATTTGTTAACAATTTTTGAACTCATGAATATTTTTAAATTTCAAAATATAAAAATTATTACATGCAACTAAAAATTATTAACAAACTCATGAATTTGTTAATATTCTTTGAACTCATGAATATTTTTAAACATTTTTCTAACTCACAAAAAGTAATAACTACTTATATCGTAGCATTTAAAAATTTATGGTCATTTTCTAAAAAATTAATACATGCAACTAAAAATCCAAAAAAAAAAGTTAGTAATGGCGCATCCCTGGGTGGTGCGCCATTGGTATACATATGTTTATGGCGCACCCCTAAGAGGTGCGCCATTGCTAACCCTCCCCCCACTCCACTTGCTCCCCTCTCCCTCTGGCCTCTCTCCCTCCCTCGCCAAATCCACCTCGCCCCACACCTAACCCGACGCCGTCCACCCGCGCCCGCTCCACCGCCGCCGTCCGCCCGCGCCCGCTCCACCGCCGCCGCCCTGTCTCCTCGAGCCGGGCAGCCACACGCGCCCAGCCTCCGCGGCCCCGCCTCCGGCACCGCAGTGCCTCCCTCCCCGTCCCTGGAGCAGCCGCCCCGCCCAGCAACGCCGCCGCCCGGAGCTACGCCCTATTGATCCCCTCCCCAAATCCAGCGAGCGGGCTAGGGTTCCTCGCCGCCCGCCCCACCCGTCCTCTCCTCCCTCCGACGAGCGACGGCCAGCGAGTGCGGACGCGACGCGCCCTACCGTCCTCCGCCCGGCCTCCTCCTACCCAGGTCAGGTCTTCACCCTCGTCGCCGCCACCAGCAAGATGGAGGGCCCAACTCGGGCGGGGACCTCGCAACCAACGATCCCGACCGCGCAACAAGGAAAGGTACCCCTAATTTCCTTCCCTCCCCCTCCTATCTTGCCCTCGAGTATCATTGGTGGATGGCCGGCGCCGCTGCTATCTCATCCCCACTACTACTGTCCATCCGGCCATCCCTGATGGCTTGACCCCTCCGTCACTCCCTCCCATGAATCCATGATGCAGATTTTAGAGATTGGACACATTGCAGATTGTAGAATCCCTCAAAACACTAAATCTGCAGTGACTGAGAACACTGCGGATTTGGGCATTGTCTAGTGCCACTAGTTGTCGGTGCAATTTTGTCTAGTGCCACTAGTTGTAGATGACCATAGGATGATTGTAGGAAGGAAAATAGTAATTAATTATGCTGTTTTGGGCTACTGCATTGGATGCTTTGCATGCATGTCGATCCGGTCTAGAATAAGAAAATGAGGGTACGAGTTCCTAGGCTACGGTTGTGGAGTGGGGTAGTAATAGCACTAACTATTTTAAACGATGAAATTTGAGAGAACTCTTGACACTACACATTTGATTATCCATTGAGGAGCAAGTCGCCAGGTTCTTAGCCAATAACCATAACTGGGCACAACCTTTGGTTTCACACTAAGAGTGAGTGCCTGTTCTGTTTTGCTTCTTTCGGGTTGAAATTTTAATGTCAAGAGTTGAAACTTTTTTAAAGTGGTCTTATTGAATGGAAATTTGAGTGCTTGCACGTTTTGATATCTAATCGGACTGTAAAAGAAGGGTCATGTGCTATGTTCCCGATGAGCCCATGTCCAGGCTCCCCTGTTTGGCCACCAGAGATGAGCACGCACCACAGAGAGAAGTAGGCAACCCTCACATTCTAATTGTAAATGTTTACACTGTCTGTGTTATTTAGACTTATGTTGGGCCGAAAAATAGTGAGAATCGAGGTGTGCTATTAGTTTGCTTCCATCTTTGTTCCCACTCCGAAGAGTATTCGTATATGCTTGGAACTAAACAAAATTATACAATGAACTTCTGCAGGTTGATCTGAGTTGGACCATCCTCTGCTACCAACTTCTCTTCGGCAAGAGGAAGAAAGGAGAATCAGGGTAGGGTTTCATGGCTAGAAGATATATTGTTGTACAATAATTTGTTACAAATTGCATTTATTTACAAATAAAATGAAATGAACTGTGTTTTTACAACATGCTGATGCTGATGGTCACAATAGACATTGCTGTCAAACTAAACCTGAGTCAAGGTTAACTATGATGTACAGTTTACAGCAGGTTAGTGGATTGGTTAGCGGATCTGAAGGTCAGTGGATTCCGAGCAACCAGATCAAAGGTAACTGAAGAAAACACCATTGCTCTGTTATGCTTGTGATGGCCTGAATGATGGTGTAGAGGTGTTCTTTTGATTTTTGTGATGGTCAGATTTGTTACATCAGATCAACTAGACATGATTTGTTACATAGTTGTAGACATGTTCTGTTGATACTTGTGATGGTCTGATAGTTGTAGACATTGAGAAAGACTTGTAAAGATGATGATCATCTTTTACAGAAAACAATTTTTGTAAACACGTCAGTAACTTTGCTAGTTTGCTGGGTTTTGTCTCCGACCATCGTGTCGTGATGATTTTGCAGATACCCCGAGAGGCCCTTGAGTTTGCCGCAATGTCGATTAACTTCCGTTCCGGCAAATTCGGGTACTCCATATGTCCTATTTTCAGCAAAGGTCATGCTGAAATTTTCCGTGGATTTTAGCATGACTTTGCTAAAAATAGGACATACGGGGTACTTGCGACTAATGCATGGGCCGGGGTATCTTAGTACTTAATTAAGTAGGATCAACTGCCCCTTTATTCTTGCTGCATTAAACACATATGCTGAATTCATGTGTGGACAGACGAAACCATGAGTCGTTTATAGTTCAGGAAAAGAATGTTATCATTATTGTTTGGGGGTTGAAATAATCTGTTTGTTGCACTTTGTGCACTTTCTAGTTGAAAACTGTTAAATGGAGATACTAGATTAGCTTTTTGAGGTATCCCATTAAATATTATTCATTACTGCCCGCTCTTAAATTTTTTTGCACAACTAATATGCAACTGCCATAGGTGGCAATAGAGCCAAGTGATTAGGCCCAACTTAGAATTCTCCTTCCCTTTTCTTGATAGGGTATTATTAGAAGATACCCATATATATCAGTCAACCTAGGGTGCCTCGGCATCGATAAACCCTAAATGATGAAAACTTAACTTAACATTTAGGGTGCCTCAGCGTCGACAAACCCAAAATGATAAAACCTTGGCTTTTAGGGTGCCTCGGTGTCGATAAAAACCTAAATGATGAAAGCTTAGGCTTTTAGGGTGCCTCGGCGTCGACAAACCCTAAATGATAAAAGCTTAGCTTTTAGGATGCCTCGGTGTCGACAAACCCTAAATGATGAGACCATGATAATTCCTCACAAACCAACCCTTAAATAGCACTGAGCCATTATGCCGTCACCCTTGAAGCCTTGCGGGCATTTGCAGCCCTTAGCTTGTTCATTCTGTAGATTTCCAAAATTCAGTTTTGTACCTTGCTTGCCATGTGTGTGAGAGAGATAGTGAGAGGAGACAAGAAGAAGGGGGTTAGGAAGGGACTTGGACCTTAGCAACAACACACTAACAGGTTCCATCCCAAAACACCTAGGCAATATCACAAACATCTCTCAATTGTTCCTTGACAATAACCAACTTTTTGGCGACATTCCTCGAGAATTAGGTTATTTGGTCAACTTAGAGATCTTGTTCCTTGACAATAACCAACTTTTTGACCAAACTTTTTTCCTATTTAGAGCGAAACATGGCCCACAACGATGAGGCCGGCGGTTCGGGCAAGGCATTCTGGGAGCTGTCCCAGGAGATGGAGGAAGAACCTCACCGCTATGAGGACGCCGCGGAAGACACCGATCCTGACTACACAACCCCTAGTGGCGTCGGGGATGACACCACTGATGGTGCCGCCGAGGATGCCACCACTGATGATGGCAGCGCACGCACAGATGGCAGCCAACCGAAGAGGCAACGGAAGGACCGGCGCCCGAACGTGCTCGGCACCGTCAAGGAGGAATTTACTGAAGTGTCCTCCGAGGGGCATCCAACGGCGCCCAAAGAATTAGTCAAGGGGTACGCGGGACAGCTCGGGTGCATTCTCCAGAGCACCGTCTCGATCAACACCAAGAACCTAAGGCATCATGACCGAGGGAATTTGCGCAACCTCCTCTTCACGAAGCTGCACGAACGATACAAGTTCCCCGGTGACTTCGCAAACACACGCCTCTCAGGGAATAAAGTGAATAGTGCCGCCCTCACGAAGATGAGCACGGCCCTGGCTACTTGGAGAGCCGCGGTGAAGAGTAGGATTCAAAAAGGTGATAGTTATGAGAAAATCAAGGAGAAAAATCCTTCGATCAGCGAAGCTGACTACCTGGGGTTCAAGATCAAGTGCCAGAGCAACGCAACTGCGGAATCAAGTCAGTGGGGGAAAGATATGCGGGACTTGAACTTAGGGGTCCACAAACTCGGTCCCGGCGGTTACAGAGTGGCGGAACCTATATGGGACAAGGAGGACGCGGAGCGTGCCGAGCAAGGCCTACCGCCCCTCTTCGATAAATACCGTGACAAGCAAACAAGGAACTATGTCAGGGCCCGGTACAAGATTGACCCGGTAACAAAGGAGCTTACCACGGATCTGAAGACCAAGGCGCTTGAGCTTGTTCTGGTAAGGAATACACCCCCGCGTAATTAGCTCCATATGGTTGCATTCTAATTAATGAAGCCAAATTTCTAAATGGTTCACGTTCCTTCCGTAGGACACTGAAAGCAGTAGCGCGGGGTCGTCTAAGAGCTCCCCTTGGGACACCACTTTAAATAGGGCGTTGAACGTAATGAAAAACAAGGATAAGCTCAGTAAGCCGTCGTCAGCTGGTCGTGTGGCCGGCAAAGGCTTGTCCACGAAATGGTCGGAATACTATACCGCTGGGCGAAAGGAGAGAAAGACCAGCTCGGAAAGCCAGGAGCGCGAGGTTCAAGAACTCAAGGCACAAGTGGCACGGATTCAGGAGATAGTCGAAGAGCAAGTGCGAGACCAACTGGGAGCGACGATCACCGCCATTGTGCCTACCTTGATTGAAGGGCTGCAGGCGTGGATGGCGGGCGGCCAACAGGGGCCGCCCCCGATTCCCAGCTTCACGGGCAGCAACTCGCGCAACACGCCGGCGGCGCCATTGGTGTCTCTGGCGGAGGCGACATTGGTGTCTCCCACGGCGCGCCGGCATTGCAGCTTAATGCACCCGGGTGTGGGAAGAATACGCCGGCCGGCACCTCGGCAGCAAGCGGCCCCTCAGTCACTTGCACGCTCGCCGTTGGCGGTGCCTCGACATTAGCCAAGCTCGACGCCATCATGGTAACTAATTAAGCCTCTCGGCCGATGACTTCATCTCCTTGCCTTTGACTGGGCATCCCTGATGCCCTACATGTTTTCGAAGTCGCCGCCGACGTTCCATGCACTCTCCTGCACTTCGTGGATGGCGAGTTGATAGATGTCGCCAAGGCCAGAATCGTTCAACCGGGCAACCGCCTGTTCCACGGTAATCCGATGCCACCCAACGTGTATAGGGTTCAACTGGTTCGGGTGCTGCGGGGCTGCGACGACTTGTTACCTCCGTTTCGACCCCCTGGGGCCGACGAAGATGATGTGATGACCCTCAGTGCCTGCTTAAGCTGGCCCCTACTTTGGCCGAAGAGCCAGATTCGTTTGGGGGCGGGGGACACCACCCCACAGACAACACCGCCAGTCGTGCCGGCGCCAAGCCATGGCAAGACCGCCGCAACGCTACCGGACATGCCGGACATGCATATGGCACAGGATCCGGACATGCATATGGCACAGGATCCGGACGACGACGACGGTACATTTACCAACGTTGATAAGTACTTCAACGAACATGGGTACGGTGACGAATTGTTGGGGCCTCCTTCTCAAGAACCCAACCCTGCAAAAGACGATCGCGATCTAGCTGGTACCGCGGAGAAACCCAATTGCAACAGGCGTCGTCTGGCGTTCAGTTCTCAGGAGACGCCTCCAGCTGCCGCCTTCACCGAGCCTCAGATAGCCGAGGTGCGAAATATTATCAGCCCCAACACACTCAAGAAGGCGGTCTCTGAGCAGAACTCGATCCCATTACAGCAGAAGAAGAAGGGACGGAAAAGAAAGAATAACAAGGGTATGAGCCAGCCGGCACCGTGTACGATCCGTGCTCAGGACGGGCCACCTTCACCTAAGGATATCTCGAGGAGGGTGCATGTGGCGGGTAGGCCGATGCTACCGACTAATCTGCTCAATGCTGCAACCGGTGCTATGCGGAGTCTGCATGACAGTGTTCTTTCTTTGGAGAAGCGGCGTCTCTCCGAGAATGATGTGGCATACCCGGTTTTCGTGGCCAAGGTGCCAGAGGGCAAGGGCTTTGTGGATAGCGCCATCGGGGGTATGATCGTCCTGCGGTTTGATGACATCTTCGCTATGTTTAACCTTCATCCGCTGCACTACACCTTCGTTCGGCTATTTTCGCTGAGTATGGAGATGCGGATCATTAGAGACAAGACCCCGGACATCGTGATAGTCGACCCCTTCTACATGCGTGCCAAGATCTTGGGCAGCGCTGGGGACCGGCAAGTCGCGAGTTCATACCTCGAAGGCGTCATTCTGGCAAACCCAGATAAGGATAACTTCCTCGTGCCTTACTTTCCCGAGTAAGTCATCCCCTCACCGCCCCGTAACATATGATTTCTTAGATTTCGATCGTTCTTTTTTTTCTAACATTCCGTGTTTTGTGCAGTGACACACATTGCACACTCATCCTCTTAAGCCCGAAATATTCCATGGCCACGTATTTCGACTCGGACCGTCAGTCGAAGAAAGACTACACAAATATCAAGAAAGTTCTTGATGATGTTCTCCCCGGCTACGCCAGATCTGGAGGCACCTTCAGCAGGCCAATTCGTAGGTACGGCAAGCACGTGTTCACCCACAATACGACGTTCCCCTGCGTCAAGCAGCCGCCTGGCGGTCAGAAGGATGCCTACTACGCCCTCCATCACATGCGGGCGATCGTACGGGACCATAATCACCTTCTGCTACCAAATAATCTCAAAGATTGGGCCGCACGCTTGTCGGCAATCCAGGACGCGGACATCAGACAAGAATTCTTTCGCATCCAGTCGGAGTTTGCGGAAATCATCCATCAAGATGTCCTTCGTACCTCGGGGCAGTTCTACCTCAGATATCAACCGTCCAACAGTGAGATAGAAACAACGCTACAAATGCAGGCTGACAACGCCCGCGATTTCATGACCATCACGACAGACGGCGGCTTCATCCACGCTCCGGTCCCTGAGTCGAGTCGAAAGTAGTGATGCTATGTAGTTCTGAAATATCGATTAGCTCATGTTGTAATTAAACTTTAATGAACTTGTATGTCTCTTTGGTTTGGACAGTCGTTCAACTTATATGTAATCGATGCTATTTATTAGTAGGACCATGAATCGTGCTATTAATGTGTTGCTTTTCTCTTCCGATCCTTTTGTTGCATACTTATATATTGCTTATGTATTGTCTGTGAATTGCTACTAACGTTTTGTTTGTCTAGTGCATAGAGATGCCGTCGTATGTCGTGTACAAGGGTAAGGTTCCCGGAGTCTACGACGACTGGGAGGAGTGTCGGAGACAGGTTCACCGTTTCAGCGGTAACAGTTACAAAGGGTACACCACTAGGGCGGAGGCAGGAAGCTAGATACGCGCGCTATCTAGCGGGAGAGAGGAGGGAGCGGAGGAGGAACCGGATGAAGACCAGTTTCATCGCGATGATGCTCATCGTGATGACCGCAGCTCTCTTCTATGTGATGGTAGTTTAGATGATCGATATCGACTTGTAATGTGAAGACAAACTCGCTACTCGCGGTCTCGAGACTTGTAATGTTCTAACTTTGTTCGGTCTTTTGAATTCGGAGACTAATATGATGAATTGTATTCGGAGACTAATCTTCTATTGTATTCGATAAATCTGCTGTTTATATGTTGTGTTGTCTATATTCTGTGCAGTAATATATTTTGTAACCTGTGCAAATATCAGAAAAGAAAAAAATTCCTAATATTCATACTAGTGGCGCACCACACTGCACTTTAGTGGCGCACTGCAATAAACACACTAGTGGCGCATTATCTAGAAGTGCGCCATTAGTAACCCAGAGCACAAGGTAAATATGGCCCCCTGGGAGGCATAGTAATGGCGCACCGTTTGACATACTAATGGCGCACTCCCAGGTGTGCCACTATTGTCTGGTATACTAATGGCGCACCAGGGGTGCGCCATTAGTACTAGTTACTAGTGGCGTGATGATAGTGGCGCACCTGTAGTGCGCCATTAATGGCCAAAACAGGTGCGCCACTAATTAGCCTTTTCCTAGTAGTGAGCTTAGTGAGGAGCCAGCCCGTCGTCGACCCGGAGCTTCTTTGGTGGCGGTAACGTGGGCCTGCATCGGTGCAGAGGTTTGAGTCCCCCGCGCAGGTGGTACATCACCATGTCACGGAGGAGGACACGCACGTCCAGCACTACATGGTTGCGTTGGCGGACGGCAGGTTCTCCAATACCTGGCAGATTCTTTGGGGATCTCACCGGAGCTATGATCATATGATGGTTCCTTCTCTTTGGGTGTCCACCGCAGCCCACTGAACCTAGAGGAGCTATTATTCGAGATGTATTAGTGATATTATATGATGATCTTTGCTACAAACTACTATATATGTATTCGATGATGGATTATTAATTACCTATTAGTTATTTGCTTATTGAATGCAAAAGATGAGCGCGGTTTGTGCTACAAACTACTATATATGTATTCGATGATGGATTATATGATGATCTTGCTACAAACTAGGTTCGATGATGATCTTTGCTACAAACTACTACAAACTACAAATTTTAGGTGTTTAAGTTGTTATATGACGATCTTTGCTACAAACTACTATATATGTATTCGATGATGGATTATTAATTACCTATTAGGAAATGTCTAACGACGAAAGGGAATTCGCTATGTGCGAGTACTGCGAAGATGAGCGCGGTCTGTGCGACAGGCCTCACCTGGTAGAAGGTCGGCGCTTCAGCATCAAGCTCCAAGAGACCTTCGATGTTGAAACGGTACGCAACGACGACAAGTGTTTTTTGTTATTTTTTGCACGACTTCTCTGCTTCTTCAACGTGTAATTTCTGTCTTTTACAATTCGACTAGCTTATCCCATGCCATGCAAGACTCTATGCCTTGGAGAAGATGGGTTTTGAAGATCATGAAAGCATGGAGACAAAGATAATTCAACTAAGGACCCATCATGGTTATAATTTTGCTGTAAATCTATACAATTCTGTGAACTCATCCAATTTTGGTTGCCTGAATTGGGAAGCCCTTTGCAAGGCGTACGATTTTCATGAGGGTATGCTTCTCACCTTCGATCTTGGTGATCCTGACATCGACGAAAAGAATATGACCATTTGGGTCCTTGTTGACACGCTTCCAGTTCTACCGCTGTGTGAGTTTCTCAAACATATTTATTAAGTATTGTTTATTTCAAAATATTTGACAGCTTATTTTCATTCTTCAAAAAATGTATGGAAAATGGTAGACAGAACCTACTACTACAATGATGAAGCACAATTAACTTATAAGGAGAAAGATGGTCTTATCGCATTCTTTACTGATGTTGAGAATTACAATAGCTATTATCAAACTCCTCCACATTATGGTCAATACGTGCCACTAGTGCACGTGTTGAACTACGGCAACATCAATGGAGATAGCATGGTAACATTTTCTACTATTACGACATCCGTGCATCTTTTGCATAAATTCTTCTAAAACTAAACTACATTGCTAACTACAAAGTTATTACTATGTTTTTGAACAGAAAATCCCGATGGATTGTGTGCCTCATCTGATGTTGCCGAGAGGTCGCGTTGATGTTATGAGCTTACGGCCACCACGACTAGGTCAGCCGCAGTATCCACATCACTCCTGTCCATACCGGATTTCTAAAAGCGAGGAAGCCATGATAATAAATGATTTCAAAAAATGTTTCGACCATCGTAGAGAGCTACATGGAAGCAACATTCTGCGTAGGCCAAAACTTGGAGACAGGATGATCTCCGTTCTTTATTATGGAGAGTCAATTTTCCTTAATGGAGAGTCAATGCCTATCTTGTTTTATGATATTTTACCTAAGAGAGGGTAGAGTAGGTCCTATGAGAGGAGTAGGTCGTAGCTAGAATGTGTTATTATGTGCTACAATGTGTTAGAGTTGATGATGAGGAGGAGGAGTTGTGATTATGACTAGTGACCAACTTGTTATATGATGTCTCATTGACGAACATTGTTTGGTGGTGATGACAAGTGGTAATGAATATGCTATTTAAATAGACTAGTTCATGATGAGTTGTTATTGTATAAAAGATATATCAGTTTAAACATGTACAACGCCAAAATGCGAAAAAAACATAAATTTTAGCAGTGGCGCGGGCCAAAATATTACCAGCAGCGCTCATTTACCAGTAGCGCTTTCCAGTGTCCCGCTACTAGTATCTGAACTTACCAGTAGCGTTGGCCTAAACAAGCGCTACTGCTACAAAATAGCTGTAGCGTCGTAGCAGTAGCGCTGGCGCCCGCGCTACTGGTAGCTCAAAAACCAGCGCTACTGGTAAGGTTTTCCCTAGTAGTGTAGGATTTCAACAGGCAAGTTATGTTTCAAAATAGGTCCCTGTTTAAAGAATACTTCATCTATTTCCCTTCTTTCATTCATAAACATATCGTTTTCATGGTCTAGCAAATATTGTTCTAAAGGGTCATTAGGAGGCACGGCAATAGAAGCAAGACCAATAATTTCATCTTTACTAGGCAATTCCTCATCACGGGGTTGGCTACGAAATTTAGCAAAGTTAAACTCATGAGACATATCCCCCAAACCAATAGTAACAACATCCTTTTCGCAGTCTATCCTAGCATTAACAGTATTCAAGAAGGGTCTACCAAATATGATGGAACAAAAGCTATCTTGTGGGGAACCAAGAACAAGAAAATCAGCATGATATTTAACTTTCCCACACAAGATTTCAACATCCCTAACAATCCCAACTGGTGAAATAGTGTCTCTATTGGCAAGCTTAATTGTAACATCAATTTTCTCTAACTCAGTAGGTACAATATCATGCATAATTTCTTTGTATAAAGAGTTAGGTATTGCACTTGCACTAGCACCCATATCACATAAGCCATGATAAAAATGATCTCCTATCTTAGCAGAAATAACAGGCATGCCTACAACAGGTCTATGTTTATTTTTAGCATCAGGTCTAGCAATTCTAGCAGCTTCATTGCAGAAGTAAATAACATGCCCATCAATATTATTAGCCAAGAGATCTTTAACCATAGCAACACTAGGTTCAACTTTAATTTGCTCAGGGGGTTTGGGTGTCTTAATGTTACTTTTATTGACCACAGTTGAAGCTTTAGCATGATCCTTTATTCTAACAGGGAAAGGTGCTTTCTCAATATAAGCAGTAGGAACGACAGGATCATCATAAGTGATAGTATTTTCTTCAACTTTAATAGGTGCAACTACTTTTACTTCAATGGGAGGATTATATTCAAACCACTTCTCCTTAGGGAGATCAACATGAGTATCAAAGGATTCACAAAATAAAGCTACTATCTCAGAGTCAAGTCCATATTTAGTGCTAAATTCACGGAAAACATCGGTATCCATAAAAGGTTTAACACAATCAAACTTAGGTGTTATACCTGACTCCTTACCTTTGTCGAGATCCCAATCTTCAGAGTTGCTTTAATTCTTTCCAATAAATCCCATTTGAATTCAATAGTCTTCATCATAAAAGAGCCAGTACAAGAAGTATCGAGCATGGAGTGATTATTGAGAGAAAGCCGAGCATGAAATTTTTGAATAATCATTTCTCTTGAAAGCTCATGATTGGGAGATGAATATAACATTGACTTAAGCCTCCCCCAAGCTTGAGCGATGCTTTCTCCTTCGCGAGGCCAAAATTATATATATAATTACGATCACGATGAACAAGATGCATAGGATAAAACTTCTGATGAAATTCCAATTTCAATCGGTTGTAGTTCCATGATCCCATATCATCACATAGCCTAAACCATGCCAATGCCTCTCCCTTCAAAGATAAAGGGAAGACCTTCTTCTTGATAACATCCTCGGGCATACCTACAAGCTTAAATAATCCACAAACTTCATCCACATAGATTAGGTGCAAATCGGGATGTAATGTTCCATCTCCTGTAAAAGGATTAGCTAGCAGTTTCTCTATCATACTCGAAGGAATTTCAAAGTAAACATTTTCAGTAGGTTCAGTAGGTTGAGGAGCAACTCGTTGCTCTACTGGTCGGGGTGAAGATACTCCGAACAAGCCCCTCAGAGGATTACTTTCCATAGTAACAAGTGACAGTAAATATCAGCACCCTATATAAATTTTTCCTTACCAAATTCCACCTACCAAAGGCGCTTCACTCCCCGGCAACGGCACCAGAAAAGAGTCTTGATGACCCACAAGTATAGGGGATCTATCGTAGTCCTTTTGATAAGTAAGAGTGTCAAACCTAACGAGCAGCAGAAGGAAATGATAAGCGGTTTTCAGTAAGGTATTCTCTGCAAGCACTGAAATTATCGGTAACAGATAGTTTTGTGATAAGGTAATTTGTAGCGGGCAACAAGTACTGAAAGTAAATAAGGTGCAGCAAGATGGACCAATCCTTTTAGTAGCAAAGGACAAGCCTGGATAAACTCTTATATAGAGAAAAGCACTCCCGAGGACACATGGGAATTATCGTCAAGCTAGTTTTCATCACGCTCATATGATTCGCGTTCGTTACTTTGATAATTTGGTATGTGGATGGACCAGTGCTTGGGTGCTGTCCTTACTTGGACAAGCATCCCACTTATGATTAACCCCTATTGCAAGCATCCGCAACTACAAAAGAAGTATTAAGGTAAACCTAACCATAGCATGAAACATATGGATCCAAATCAGCCCCTTACGAAGCAACTCATAAACTAGGGCTTAAGCTTCTGTCACTCTAGCAACCCATCATCTACTTATTACTTCTCAATGCCTTCCTCTAGGCCCAAACAATGGTGAAGTGTCATGTAGTCGACGTTCACGTAACACCACTAGAGGAAAGACAACATACATCTCATCAAAATATCGAACGAATACCAAATTCACATGACTACTTATAGCAAGACTTCTCCCATGTCCTCGGGAACAAATGTAACTACTCACAAATCATATTCATGTTCATAATCAGAGGGGTATTAATATGCATAAAGGATCTGAACATATGATCTTCCACCAAATAAACCAACTAGCATCAACTACAAGGAGTAATCAACACTACTAGCAACCCACAGGTACCAATCTGAGGCTTTGGGACAAAGATTGGATACTAGAGATGAACTAGGGTTTTAGAGGAGATGGTGCTGGTGAAGATGTTGATGGAGATTGACCCCTCCCGATGAGAGGATCGTTGGTGACGACGGTGGCGATGATTTCCCCCTCCCGGAGGGAAGTTTCCCCAGCAGAACAGCTCCGCCGGAGCCCTAGATTGGTTCCCCCAAGGTTCCGCCTCGTGGCGGCGGAGTTTCTTACCGAAAGCTTGCTTATGATTTTTTCCAGGGTAAAAGACTTCATATAGCAGAAGATGGGTACCGGAGGCTTGCCAGGGGGCCCACGAGGCAGGGGGCGCGCCCAGGGGGGTAGGGCGTGCCCCCCACTATCATGGATGGTGGGTGGCCCCCCTCTGGTACTTTCTTCGCTCAGTATTTTTTATTAATTCCAAAAATAACTTCCGTGGAGTTTCAGGACTTTTGGAGTTGTGCAGAATAGGTCTCTAATATTTGCTCCTTTTCCAGCCCAGAATTCCAGCTGCCGGCATTCTCCCTCTTCATGTAAACCTTGTAAAATAAGAGAGAATAGGCATAAGTATTGTGACATAACGTGTAATAACAGTCCATAATGCAATACATGTCGATATAAAAGCATGATGCAAATTGGACGTATCATGGTACAACTTATCCTGACTAAAGATGGTCTTTGCCTGCTAAAGTTCCCTGCCATGA